>NW_008795252.1:4087809-4106507 GCF_000699145.1 Aptenodytes forsteri
CACTATGGAGCTGCAAAGACAAGGTGGGGGGGGGGAAAAAACCCCAAAGGGGTATAAAAACATTTTAAAAAGTCAAAGTAAAGTGCGTCCAGGATAACAGCAGAAACTGATCTGAAGTATATGGAAAGAAAAATTATTTAGAAGAGACATAAGATAGGAAGGAAGAAAGGAAAGAAGATAAATACTGGTCCCATGTTCTCTGCATTTTTTTTTTTACAGCAGATCAGTAAGACAAGACATAACACTGCTAACTCTCATCCCTAGTCTGGATTGTACCCTTTGCTCTCATTCTCTACTCCCATAGACAGAATTTACTTTTCCTGCTGCAAAAATAGTACCAGTCCATAACCTTAACCTTAGAAAAGCAGAAATCCTTAGAGAAACTTAGTCCAGCAGAATCCAGGTCCCTTCTTCACTTAGCATTGCTATATTCTGTTTATTTAAAAGGTCAGACTCATAGTTCATACTAGGGGTTAGAACCAGGCCCTATATGTGCAAAGCAATCTTCTTCAAGGATTGAATTAGACAACAGGTAATTACAGGGTCTTTTAACCCAATAATTCTGATCATTGAAATAGAACTTGGCTAAGAACACAGATTCTCACTCACCAAGAGTATGCAACCATCTCATTTTATATTATTTTAAAAATCAGTCCTGTGACAAGTGCCTACCAAGAGAAAATGATTATAATCCGAGAGGTTTTAATGAGATTAAGAATGCCAAGAATGAAACCCCCACTTTCTAAATCTTGAGATTGCAATCAAATAGCCCCTCCTTGGCTGCCAGTGTAAAAATTACTGAATTTTTTTTAATCGCACATGTGCCTTTCTTGATATTTCCAAAGTCCCAAGAACTGACCCATTTGGATTCCCCCAAGGAACTTTTTATTCGTATTATGTCTCCTTTGTAATCAACACTAAGAAATGTCACTTTGATTAAACACAATTCTGAATGGCTAAGACCACAGTACAATAAATTCTCCAGAGCTACCTTTCAGAACAACTGATTGCTCTCCAGTCTTAATCCCCCAGAGTCTTATTTAATCAAAATGATGTTGCTAATTAAGGATTAAAACTCAGAATAGAGTAAAAAGGAAGGATTTTTTTTTTTTTTCTTTTCTCCTATGGGCAGGTCAAGGAGGCAGAATCTGCTCTAAGGAACTGAACAGTCTCATCCACCTTTACTAAAGCTGCCTTATTCATTGAAGTTTGGATTTAATTCAAAACTCTTTGATATTAACATAATTGGAGGAAAAAAGAATAGCCAGGAAAGCCATTCCTAAACGAAAAGAGCTGATTCACTAAGATCTTCATTGATTCTTCAGCATTGCATTGTCAATATGCAAATGTGCTCAGTTTTGATTTTAATAACTGTGCATATACAGGGAAAGAAGAGAAAAGGGGGCAGTTTAGGACTTATTTCACCCTGCCTCAAAGGAGGAATCTGGAGGTTCTCACTGTGACTTCTTTGGTCCTTACTCCACAGTTCAACCAGAAGGTACAGGTGAATGTATATAGCACTCTGTATAGTGCTACAGAATTGGTAAATAAAGGCAAACATATCATAAAAAATGACCTCTCTGACACACTGAGAGACACAAACAGTTAACATGAAAAAATTTTGATTTTTAAGAACCATTTTAGGAGCAATTTCTCCTCAAAGTTTTCTTAAAAGCTTTAAAATATTCAAACCGAAACACAAATGTCAAGTGGTTTATCTGAGGCCAAAACTTCACACCAACAGAGCTGAAACTATACAGGAGATCCCTACCACTGAGCTGAGCAGTTAGAGACTACAAGCAATCCCTAGTTCCAACAAATTAGCAGACTCTACTGCTGCCTGTCATTGCTAAATATTTACTCTGATGTAAACTCTAATATATCATTGAATTTTGCCACTGTTAGCTAGGGAGTAACAGCAAAATAACCTAAAAGGATAGCCATGTTAAAGGTAGAAAACCAAATGGAATATGTTGTTCTAACAGCAACTAGGCTATTAAGTCTGTGAGGATTTGGGCAAGTCAGTTCATCCTAATTCTGACTGAAGATTTCTGTAGGAGGCCAAAATAGATGCTACTGGTCCTAGCAAAAGGAAAAATTTAGGAAAACTTTTTACAGAAATTCTTGGAAACTCTTCCAATAGCTAAATGTTTTGCAGTTAAAAACAAAACATGAAACCCACCATCTGCAGAATCTGCCTTGTAAGTCAGCAGTGAATTTCAAGGCAATGCTCTATCATCCCCAACAGATATTTAGCTGACATTAAGTTACCAACCAGTTGAAAAAAGAAAGGAGTTCCTTTGGTCCACAGTCCTCAAGGTTGTATGCACTTAATGGACAAACTATAGCTCTTATGCCTCCTATTCCCAGACTAGCTGTGAGTAGTGCAAAGTAGAATACTATTTTCTGCTCCCTTTTGGTTAGCGTATGAAGAATATGTCGTCTGTCAATGTAAATATCTTCAAAGGGGAATGCCACAACAGGTAATAGGGCTGTGCCTGGAATTGGAAAGAAAATTGTCATTTAAAATGGATTAGAATCAGACTGATGAATAAGACATATTTTTTAAGCAGTTATGTTGAAAAGACGACTGAAAAAATCAAGGATACACAACAGAGCAGTGCAAAGAAGGAGAGTCTTAATTCTGTAGAGAGGCAGAACTTTTCTGGACGTTGCTATATATAGTAAGGCAAAACCACTAAGGGCCTCCAAGAAAGCAATCTTCCTCTGAAATGCTTGTAAGGACTCAGGACTGAAGAGCTGGCTCTGGAAACATCGCTCGTCTCACTGGACTTCCCCATTGCCTGCACATAGAGGGCAGTAGCTCTCCACTTGCCAGAGGGCACCAGTTAAAACACGTAACTACAGTTGATGTACCACCAATCAGCCAAAAAAAAAAAAAACCAAACCAAAAAACCCCACCCCATGGTGGCATGTAGCCTTTTTTGCATCTTCTTTAAACCCCAGAATTGTAATGAGAATCATAATTTAACAAATAAATTCTCAAAACTTCTGTGGAAAATTTTTCTTTTTTCTGCTGCAGCTTCATGGAAAACACGTGATTTTCAGAAACTTTACCTACAGAAGCCCTGCCATGAATTGCATTTACCACCTCTAGTCTGCAAAGCAAGTCTTTTGGATTTAATCAGCTACGGATTCTCCAGGTTGTAATTGGAGACTAAACTCAAAATATATTGATGTGTCAACAACACCAACATTAGCCATGACTAAGACTACAACTGTGCATCAAACCCTAGTACGTCAGGAATGTTTAGTGATCTATCTCCAAAAAAACCCAGTTCTGGTTAAAACAATACCCAAATACATAAAAATCTGTTAGTGTCGCCAGTCTTCTACTTTAAGATATGCATTGAAAGGACAAGTGGCAGAAGGAGATTCCAAACCAGAAGCCCATGGGAGAAACAGTGGAACATAACAGCAATCATTTTTCCAGGCTGCTTGCACAATGGTTTTGCAATCAGCTCAAGAACATTTCAGGAATGACTGATTTTTTCCTTCCTTTGTGGCATGTCTAAATAACAACGTGGCTGGCTATTGCAGAAATCAGACTTGCTTATGCCCAACAACTGGTCCAAGTAAAAACTATTTCTATCAGCTTGGTTTAAGTTGACAGAATAACCCCCGGCTTCGAGATGCACTAATTGCTACAGAACAATCATACTTAGTTTGAACAGTGTTTTTTATGTAAAAGATCTCCAGAATAACACATGGGGAAGATTCAGAATGTGCTAACAGAAAGCAAGCTCTCAATGCAGGTATTAGGATACAGCCTCTCTACTTAAGGCAAAGTTTGTTTATACTGGTATGTGCTTAAATACAACTTTCCCTCTTGTCCAAAGACAACAGTCATATACCTTTAAATACAATAAAAATCTTACTACCAACAGCTGGGAAACAGTTTCCAAACTCTCTCTCAAACTATCTCTACGACTAAAGCCTCTCATTTGCCCCAAACACTGATAACCTTAGATGCTTATTAAAGGAACCAATTTTAAGAGTTGGGCATCCGCGTTCTAAATAGCTAAGCCACTTTAGAGGAATCAAGTTTGTGCACCAACTATCCCCAAGATGCACGTGCAAATGTTCCTTAGTCTTGTTCAAAGCACTGCCTCACAAAAGTACATAGGCAAAAATACTGCAGTGCATTTTGTAGAGGAGACACTAAGTAACTAGCTGTTAGAGAAGGTGGCCACAAGGTTGGAGAAAATTGTTAGATTTCAAACACAATGCTCAATAATGCATTTCTGCAACAGAATTACTAAAGCATGAAATAGTCACCAGGGTGTCACCTACCTAGGAAGTGTAGAAACATGCAGATGCACACAAGCTTGATCCTCCCCACGAGGCATTCGGCAAGCCAGCCAACCAGCACTGGCGTCAACATGGAGGTGCCTACAAAGCACATATTGACAATAGCTGCCTGGTAGTTGTGATAGCCCAGTTTGACAGTGCAGAAGAGGATCATGTTGCAGACAATGCCAAAGAATGTGAATCGCTCACACAGCTCCACCAGCAGCACACAAATAGCCTCTTGGAGCTTCTTCTCAGGTTGAGACAGGTTTCCAGCATGGTTGCTTCTCCCAGGTAACGGTCTTTGCTCCTTGTCAGCCGTGTGGTTCAAAAGCTGCTTCTCTCGCATATCTCTTCTGTCTGCACCAGGCATGCTTGTCTTTTTTCAGTACGACTGAGTAGAGCAGCTTAAGTTATAGGTATACTTCTGTTCTCCTCCACTGTAATTAGCAAACTGGTAAGACTCTCGCTTTGAATTCCACACTTCACTACTACAATTTCTTAGGGCACCTGTCACTTTTGTAACATTACATATAGGATCAAAGAGTATTAAAAAAAAAAAAAAAATCAGAGAGCTATATCAATATTTCAATTTAGCAACACTCAGGAACTCAATCTGTTTATTTAATTAGTCCATTTGGGGGTGAACAAGATTTTTCCCCAGAATTATATTACCTATTAAATTATGTGAATCCAATACAGTATGTGCAACTCCATCTGTATGTTAAAGATAAAGGTTTCAATACACAGGAAAGCTAACATTTTCAGCAGAATTCAAATAATAGATCAAGAAAATAATTTGGTTAAAATAATCTGATACTTTAATTAGGCAACAAGTGAAAAACTGCAAGTAGAGATAAAGAGAAGGATTTTTTTTTTTTTTAAGGTTAACAATATCTAATCTTTATTACATTTCTTGTTATTTTTGGTTGAAATTCAGATAAAGTTAATTGTAAAAATAAGTAATGCTACTACATTTAGGTTAGAAAAGCAAATTTTAAACGAAAGTAAGTTGAATGTATTAGCAAAGAAAAAAAAGCAATCCAAAAGCAACTTAAACCAGAACTGTTTCTCTAGCCAGATATTGCGCCATAGCTACAATGCATCATAAGGGGCAGGGGCACAGATGATGTGTTCTCTCATATCAACCAAAAGCAATCACCAGCTTGAAAAGAAATTAGGAAGAGCCAAACTTAGCTTTATAATGCTCCTGCAACCTTAGCCACAGAGAAGTTTGCAGATTTCCCAGATCAGTTTCTCCATTTTGTGGAGCTCATTTAGATCATTAACACCTGTTCAAAATACTCCCAACTAAGAATGAGAAGCATTCTGCATTTATTTTGCACAAATGCAAATGCATACATATGTAACAAGGCAGTGGTAAATCAGGCCTGTTTCTCTAAATAGAGCTCTCAACGCCTCTGGTGGCATTTTTTGAGATATAGGCTCTGCTGTTTGTTTCCATCCGTCCATATAACTACTCAAATTTTACCTCTTCAGATCTATTTAGTATATAAGAGCTCCTACATCCCAAAACAGATGCACAATAGTATATAACCAGTATGGATAAAGATAGATTCCAAGACTACCTCAAAAAAAAAAAAAAAAAAAATCTCTGAATGTTGCTGTCAAGTTTTGGTTTACTTCCCTAGCTTGTTTCTAAAGCGACTGTGATGCACACACAAAGCCTAGAAGCTCTGAAGCTTAAATTTAAGTAGCAACAGATTGCTCCCTAAAATAATTCTGAAATATATTTTTTTTAATCTAGTACGAGTCTAAAGCAAGAACTCAGACACGAAAGAACTTCTAGTTTTCAGAAACGTCCAGTTAGGGATGAAAACAGCTGTGACTTGTAGCATGCCAAGAACTATTTGTCTTCTGATCTATGATAGCTAAAATGATCTTCATTTGGATGAACTAACCAGAGAAATCCATACTAGAAATCACTTGTAACTCAGCTGAGCTTCTCCATCAAAGCCTAATGAAGCCAATTTCAAATCAAAACAAGAGAGATGATAATTTTTGGACTAAAAGACACATATATCTTCTGTTGCATGAAGCCACTCATCTAACTGTTCATGAAGAAAATTACCCTTTGGGTTTTTTTTTTTAAGGAAATATGACCCTATTTTACAATCAGACAGAAAATACCAGGATAAACACACTGTTGCTCCTATAGACATTTCAATGTAAAATAGTCTCTTTTCCTACAAATTATTTTTCTTAAAAGACTGCAAAGTTTACCTGTTCTCATGGGTGCTAGCAATTCAAAGTGAATCATATCATGGGAACCAGTAGAGACAGCAGGGTTACTAGCTGGGATGGCTGTATCTTAGTCCTCATGTGGTTTCATTTACCCTAATTTTGGGTTACAAGCTAGGGAAAAGAAATAATTGACTGAGCCTTATAAATGCCATAGAAAGCAGGAGGTGGGTGATTTTCATTGTTACTTTTGAATTGCCTTTGTATGTGACAAATATGGGTGTGGTGGTGATGATAGTCACAGATCACAATCAGTACATAAGTTAGCATGCTCAATGCTAAGAGAATATGCAACTTCATATAACAATATGATCTTTATTGATTTTTTTTTAATCACTTCTGCAGCAATTATAGGTGGTCTATCTAATTACTTGACATGGTTTTAGTTGAATCCTAGTTTAATCACCTGGCATTCACTTGACTTATTCTTAATACACAAAGTAGTAGGACTGCATAATACCAGATGAAAAACTCTATTATTTGTATTAACATATGTAGAGCTTTATATGTACTGAAGCAGCTAGAAACTAGTTGCACCAAGTAACTGCTATTTCAAAATCCAGCCCTTCTTCTGGCAGTACCTCTGTCTGCCAGTAAGGACTTTGTGTATTTTTTTAAACAAATCTTCTTTAAAGGATAGCTCTCAAAATGGGACAGTCAGATCTTGGGGAGAGGTTTATAAAAATACTCACTCTAACACGACAGTTTCAGCTCACTAGAGGTCTGGCCATTAATAAGAGAGTTGCTATTTGATAGCCTATCAACCAAGGCAGAAGGTTACTTCTACCCATACTAGATCTTATAGATCAGCATTAGGCAATGAATTAAGTTGGACAGCTTGGAACTGAAATTTTCTCCTAATTTTCTCTCACAAGTGACAGTTTTTGTCAGTGTTTTTATTATAGGGGTAATTTATTGAAATTGAAGAGGCAGAACTTCAGTGTCCAGCACAACAGTTCCTCTGGCTAAAAGGCAGTAGTGGCTCTCGACCTCTGTTTATGTTCTAGAAGGGTCAGTCTCTCTAATGTTTTAGCAAATTTAATTCAGCTTTACTCTTACTCTTTTAAAGAATATGTGAGAGGTGTTACCCTTCATCATAGCGGCAGCTGTGGTTCCTGCTAAATATCTGGGGGGGGAAGCCTAATTGACATAGATTGACAGTGCAACACAACAATTTTGACGTTGTAAATAAAAAATGACATGGGTCAAATCTTTCTAGTTAGCACCAGGATTCCCATTAACTTGCCTGGGTTGAGAAGTTGGCTCAATGACCACTGACCTGAGGACTGCAATTTCAAAGACGTTAGAAAGGCAGAGCAAAAGCTCTGGGGGAGAGCATTGCCAAACAGGGGCAAACATGCCTGGGGTTTGCTGCCTGATGGTGTAAACACAGGTCCAAGGTGGTAGGTTGAGCAGGCAGCCACAGTAAAGAAACACAGCTCAAAGCTGGATGACAGAAAGGGAGAAAGCAGGAAGATGCTGCAAAGACAAGTTTGGAGGAATGGTTCTGGCACCAAGTGTCTTGCTACAAGTCCAGGTGACTAATTAGAAGAGCTACAAGGCTAGTGACAGAAAAAAAAGATGTGGTAAAAGCACAAGCTAAGACTAGACTTCATGCTTTTCAGAATCACCACTTTAATTTACTTCTCTTACGTGTATGAGAAATGCTCAATTTAACACGAGGTAGCAGTTACCAGCCCAAGTTTGATCCCTGCAGGATGTCCTTCAGCAAGGGTAGCTAACCATCGCTTTCTGCAGGTACTGCCCATGCTTGCTTTCATCTAGGCCAATGTGTGGCTTCAGAGAAAGGGTCAGGCACTCTGATATTAGGTATATCCTTCTCTCTTTTTTTCCTTCCCTGCAGTTACATCTATAGTAGCGGAAAAATCAACAAATGCAAATTACAAGTCTTTTGAGGCATAAAAAACAAGTGCTGGAAGCCGTGATCTTGTACAGGTTGGAGATGACCTGCCACTTGTGAATGTGCTTCACAGGACTTCAAAATGGCTGTGAGGACAGAGTTTAATTGTAGAAGGGGTAAAGCAAAGGTTCATATTCAAAAAAATAGATTGAACTTCCAGTATGAACTTTCTTTGCCTTTTTCTGTCACCTTTTTTTGTTCTTCTTTTATCTTTAGGTGTCACTTTGGACAATGTCTTATTTCCTATGCCCTATATCCTATTTCATGGGGGAATAATGGAAGTTCTTCTATGTAAAAACTTACCTCAGACAACCATTTTAGCGATTTCTGCACTGCCTATCACTACAGTATCAGAGTACTCTGGCTGCTGTGCAGATAGCCTTGAATCAGAACTGGGATAGAATATGACGGTGCTTCTTTTGGAGTTCACAGCATTTGAAACCTGTATCTGATGCTTCTGAAGAACCTCAGCAGCGGCAGTAAAAATGCTGACTAATATTTGTCTGACTACATACCAAAAGAACAAATACACACAAACCCCAAGTGCTCTGTAAATAATGTAAAAAGTAAATTAAGAAACTGAAATGTAGTCAACAGGAGGTTGAGAAAGCTTATTTGTGAAATTTGTTAGATTAGCAAATCTACTCAAATAAAATTGTTTTATATTTTATAAAGATCTATTAAACATTATAAAAGTACACTTTGAAGGCTGAAAAATAGCATCTATAAAATAACCAGTTATTTAAAATTACTGACTAAATGAGAAAATCTCTGGGAAGTTCTGGGACTATGGTACCACATCATGTTTGAATAATTTTATTCTCTCTTTGGTAAGTATTCTTGCAAAACTTTCCACACTTTAGCCAGATGTAACCAGGAACCTTAGCCCAGTTCTGTCTTGCTGCAGGATAGACCTAACGCCTGTCTTGTTCCATGGCAACTTTTGTCTGTGAAAGTGCAAGCAGGGTGAGACTTTTAATTTAGGGAAAAGCTGTATTTTAAGAAGTATATTTGTTTATTTTTCCTTGTTTAGTCATAATTAAAAATGATGTGGGAAAGCCATTTTCTTCTTCATTCTGACAAAAGGTAACATACCAAGAATCAAATCCTCTCTCAAGAACGCCCAGGAGGTCCCTGTGGAGAGTGCAGACAGGACCACTTCTGCAAAAAGCTTTCTTTTCTCTGCTTGTCCTACAAAAGACTGCTGTAGCCATTTCTCCCCAAATCCTACTTTTTCCCCAGTGTAATTTTTTTCTCTCTCTTTCTCCTATTCAAGCAGGGAGTGTGGCTAAAGCACAGAACTGCCAGGAAGCAAAACTTCCACAGCTTTTTCCACAGCACCTAAGAAAGTGCAAGTACGAGAAAGTACAAGACATGGACATACTGGAGTGAATCCAGTGAAGGGCCATGAAGATGAGGGGACTGAAGCATCTCACATATGAGGAGAGGCTGAGAGAGCTGGGACCGTTCAGCCTGGAGAAGAGAAGGCTCAGGGGGATCTTATTAATGCATATAAATACCTGAAGGGAGGGTGCAAAGAGGACGGAGCCAGGCTCTTTTCAGTGGTGCCCAACTGCAGGACAAGAGGCAATGGGCACAAATTGAAACACAGGAAACTCAATTTAAACACATAAAAACTTCTGGGGTCGTCAAACACCAGAATAGGTTGCCCAGAGAGGTTTTGGAGTCTCCATCCTTGGAGATATTCAAAACCTAAGTGGACACAGCACTGAGCAACCTGTTGTAGGTAGGTGACTCTTCTTTGAGCAGGTGGGGTGGACTAGACAATTGCCAGAGATGCCTTCCAACCTCAACAATTCTGTAATTCTGAGCAGCAACATTAAATACTTTGCCAAAGCAGAATCTAAGCAAGAAGAAGATAGAGGAAAAAAAAATAGTTTCTTGCCCAGTTGCTGGGTGTGCCCTCTATGAGTGAGAAAGTTCTGCTAATTTACTTTCATAATTTTTTTTCAGGGAGATGGTTTTAAAATTGCTGATCCTCAAACCTTTCCTATAAATGAGAATTATTTTGGCATGATTACGCTGTTCCTTCAAACTGCAGGTTTTATTTTGGGGATTTTGTTCAAACATATATAATTATCTATGCTAAGCAGTTTTTCATATGTTCTAAGGCTCTTGTCTTATTGCACCTAGTTGACGGTTTTATAATTCAGGAGTAATTGAATTGCAATTATTTTTCATGATGCATGGTATGGTTTTATATCATGTTGTTGGCAGATATTCTTTATTATGTCGTTTGGTCTAATGGGAAAATTAGAAGTAGCTCTATCATATAGAAAGATGGCTTTTTTGTGTCATGTTATAGTTTGTAGATGGCACTCGGGATATTTTCTTTTGACATATAGATTTTTAGGTACAGACTGAAATGAGATTCTAAAGCAGGGTTCACAGTTGAGACAATATTATCTGTACATCCAAGATGATTTCAGCTATTCTCCCATAGTGACAGTTCATTTATATTCTAGTCCATTTAGTAGACTGTGGTTAGTATTCTAAAACACATATGTAAGTACTATATGATGGCAGAGTTTCTGCTCTAAATCCATCCCTGATCCAACGTAACTGGTTTCAGAGAAGCCATGAAAAGATGTCAGCATCTCTTTTAGAAGCAAATATTCATCAGAACAGGGGATTGACAGTAGATCTCCCACCTCACTGAAGAGCTTTCCAACCACTGCAGTGCCCAGATAGTCTTTTAATCTCTCCTGCTGGAGCTGTAACACATTGCGTAAAGCTTTATGAGCTGTAGGGAAGCTGACTTTGTAACCTAGAGATTAGGGCTGCTCTCCTGGAATTTGGGGAGAGGCAAATTCAAGGCTCTGTGTCAATGAATAGTTAATTATGTCTACAACATAGATAGTCCTCAACAGGCAGGAGTGAGAAAACACTGAGAAAAGCACAGTTTGGCACATCGGATGTAGGAGAATGGTAGAAAATGAGAGCTGAATGCTAGAGCAGGCAGAGCATCCTTTTACAAAGGCAAAAGAAATACTTGAAAGTTTTCAGTTTTGCCCACAAAATAATATTTGGAATTCACAAATTTTCACAGGATGGGTCAATGGTCATATGAAACCCAGATCGTCTGTCCATATG
Source organism: Aptenodytes forsteri (assembly GCF_000699145.1). Taxonomy (NCBI): domain Eukaryota; kingdom Metazoa; phylum Chordata; class Aves; order Sphenisciformes; family Spheniscidae; genus Aptenodytes; species Aptenodytes forsteri. The sequence continues at coordinate 4,099,418 of NW_008795252.1, forward strand.
AAATTCTCATAAACAGATGATCGCATAAAAGTTGATAACAGAAAGTTTCAGATAGCTATCTTGAAACCTTTTTTATTTCCCTCATCTGTTCATACACATTTCAGCCTTGTAAACTGGTACAGGAAAGAACGTAATGTAACTTTATTTATTCAGCTGCAAACTCGAATGTCTGCAAGCTGAAAACTCTGTAAGTTACTACAGATCCTGTCTACAGTACCTCATGTGGCTTGGTTGAGGGAGAAACTGGCAGAATTGAAAATGCTTCTCCTTGTAATGGCCAACACTTTCTTATTAAAATTGTTTTTTTTAATGGAGTTGTCAGTCTTTATGAAAGGTGTCAGCGTTGCCAGCAGGTCAAGGGAGGTGATCCTTCCACTCTTTTCGGCACTGATGAGGGCATGTCTGGAGTACTGGGTACAATGTTCTCCAGTGTCAGCAATTTGCCTAAAATGAGTGAAACTGAAGTTACACTCCTAATCTGGGGATATGTGCAGTAGAACTGTTTCAAAATTAGCTCTTATTCTTGCAGTAAAGACAGACAGGTTGAAATTTTGTCCTAAGCATGATCCAAACCCAGGGTTTTTTTGCTAAGGGTTTCAGGATACATCTTCTAGACGTGGATCTGAACTGAAACCATGAGTCTGAACAGGTCTGGGCAAGTTTGGATCCTGATGTGATCTCCCAAGTGCAGACACTTCTTTAAGCTTTCTCTTATGTTTGACATTTAATATAGAAGCCACATGCTTCTTCTAAAGTGAGAAGCCACATGCTGCTTCTTTTTTTCTCTGGTACACAACTACGTCACGGCCTCTATGTCGCCTGTATTTAACTATTATAATGACCTTTGACTGATGTCCCAGCACACCAAATTAGCAAACTACAAGTAGTACAAAATGCTACTGCTAGGATCTAACCCAGCATACGGAAGGGTAACTATGTAGCTGCAGTTGTACTTTTAATTATGGAAATAGGAAACCAAAGGTCTCTTAGGATACTACAGACAATACAAACCAGGTTGAGCTCTTACTTTATTTTCTCCAGTCTTTTGAAACCTTTGTGAAGAAAAATGAACCTGAATAAGAATTCTAGATCTAAAACCCCTGGGAATGAGGCTCATCCGTAATATGAAATAGGCAGGTCATTAGGAGTTTCCTTCTTGCTGAGGAAGATTGTATCATGCTACTTCCAGGTGTTTATATGTAGATGTATATGCATCCTAATAATCAGCTTTCTTTTTGCTTGTCTTCTCCCTGTATGGCTGTCCTGGTTTTGGCTGGGATAGAGTTAATTTTCTTCAACCACGACAATGGCATAGTGAGACCATAGAAATGACTAAAGGCCACCCTCATCATATTGCTGTTTGAAGCACACTGGTCTGCAGACATACATGTATACATTTTGTTCCAATCAGCTCTTCTGAATTCTGATTTTCAAACGCAGATGACAAACACTCAATATTTTAGTAATAATTCCAGGGAATTCCATGCACAGCTTCTGAAAGCACAGTCTGTGTGCAGCAGCAGGTCACATAAAAGGCTTTATTTAGTTTCCAAGGAAGTCAGCCGGTGCTTGGGATAGCACACCATATTCAGTCAGTAGCATGGGCCATAAACGCCCCATCTTCTTTTCCTTGTTGTTCCTTTTCCCAGTACCCTTGTACCAGAGTTTGAGAAAGGGGCTGCACAGACGTTTAGCTCTCACCATATCTACCTCTAGGATTTTTACAGCCTCCACGTTAGTCGACTAGCACACAGGAACCTTAGCAAAAGGCAGAATCCTTGGTCCAAATATGAGTCTCAATGCAAGAATGGTTTGTCTTCTCAGCACCTCCAGTCTTCACATCAATCTGCAAAAGCTACAGCTGCCTGGTGCCCATGGAAAGGCACGGGATGTACTCAGACACCAATCTTCTGGCACCGATGCCTCCAGATTTCAACACAACCCAACTCATCAGCTGATTGCTTATGAGTTTCACTAATGCTGTACTAAAATGCTGTCACTGAATCCACCTAGTACTTTCTTCCTACGGTCCTTCAAAGAGATGCAATGGAGAGGTTGAGTACACTGTACGCAGGCAAAAAGAGAAGGAAGCCTTGGATTCACTCATTTTATCTCTGGCTTTCATTAGTTAGCTGGACTAAAACACAGTTTTAAACCACTGTACAGCTTATACTAAAGCACCCTGAGTTGTCTTTTAACATGATAAGGCACCATATATGCTACTGATTTATTACTGGAGACAAGACAGTTTAGTGTCTGTTACACGTTATAAATGATTTAGCTATCATTTCAAACAAAGCATGCTTTTTTTATTAAAAGCAGTTCAGTTCCTTGTTTTAAAACCATCAATACCTAGAAAAAGGAGAGGGACACCAGATACCAAGTTAGTAGAGAGTGAAAGTAGTACATTGCTATTAAAAGAAAAAAAATTAAGGACATGGCTAAGGAATCATTATTGCAGAAGCATGATTTTAAAGGCCCACTGACACTCTCAGTAGCAGGTGCTCAGCTCTGACAAGAAAGTGCTTTTGAAAATCAAGGGACATTATGAGACTCAGAGTATGTTCAATGGCTTGCACTGATGACGTGTGAGAGTAAGGAAATATATTTTGTTAATGTGTAAGTGTGTGCAGCATCTATATTTAAGTCCTCTGGATGTCTTGCCATTGAACATGGCAGGTAAAAAAAAAACCCTGATAATTAACTTCAACCTAAACATAGTGAATTAACTTTTTCAACTTCAGTTACTATTTAACCTGATTGATTTTGACTGAAACAGATTAAAGAAGGCTTACATAATCCTTTCCACTGATGGAATTGGTGGGTGCTGTGATGCCTGTCCCAGGGTAGTGATGTCTTCAGCTGCAAAGGTTTACGAAGAGAAGGTTTACCCATGCCTCAAATGCTGAGATCAATACATCGTGTAACTTTATAGCAGGCTGTACTGCTGGGCCTCTGCTATTTGATGACTTGAATACACTTTTTCCTGACTACTTATGGCACTTTAAAGACATCACTGAATTTCCAAAAGTATAGTTACTCCCACCCAAATTGCAGTCTATGAGATCCGAATTTGTATTTGGAAATATTGTTTTCAATTCCTGCTTAAAAAATATACTACAACCATCAATGGCTGTTACACCCGCTATTCAGCGCTCACGCAGAATGCTTGTCATGTTCAATACAAGAACTGCCTGCAATATGTGTCTGTGCAGTCTTCAAAGCACGGAAGCAATTTAAGAGAATGAAAACCAGAATAATTATTATTAACTTTGTTTACATTTGATACATATTTAAGATTAGGAGTTGTTGGTTTTTAAGCACTGAACTTTAAATTTCACTCTTAATTGCTGGTGTGTGAATTTCAGGATAGAAATACAATTGCTTACACAGACTACACAGTATTTAAAAATAATCTTCCCCCATTTTGAGACATGCAATATACTACATTTTGAAAAATTCATTTTTCAGAAAGGTGCGCTTGAATGTGCGATTCCAAAACAATATAATCAGACCAAATAGCTTTATCAAAGATAGCAATTCAAAGCTTTTAGTGCAAATGCATCACAAATGCTTACACTTAGAAATTCTCTTTGTAAGATTGTGTTTACAGACTCTGCCACAATAGGTAAAAGAACAAAAATATCTTTGATGATTTAGCAGAGAAAAGGGTAGTACTGAAAAAGAGATGAGAAAGAGTGGGATGCAAGACACTATTGAAAAATAATTGATACTGTTACAGGAAGAAAGGCTAAACTCAAAAAGAAAGAGAGGGAAGAATAATGAAATAAATTTGGTATTAGGTGCTCATATTTTACAATTAGATACATAAGCGTTTGTGCATCAGTAAAGTTTTGTCACATTCATATTACACATTGACCTAAAACCACATTTGAGTTTCTCAGCTTTCCTCCCTATTGCTTTCTCCTTGACAGACTTTTTGAAGATCTTAGATACGAAATCTCTTAGCGAGACATACATCAAGTAATTATATTTGTGGCAGAAGAGATGAAGGTGGAGGAATGCAAACCAGGTTTTGGTTATCAAACCAGGATCTGACAGGAAAAGAAAAGCAAAGGGACACCCTAATTTCCTCACCCAGTTCCTCTGGCCGAGGTGGAATGGTGAAGGAGAAGCCTAGGTGCCAAGCGATGCACAAGGGGACCACACGGGCTGCACTGTTTAACAATGATACAGCCATATCACCAAAATGCTTGCCTTTCTCCATGCGTAACAGTGGGCATCAATTTTGGAGGGAAGACCTCAGGTTATAACAGAAAAAAGTCTGGAAGTGGCCCAAGAAATCAGTCTGCACACATGTAAAAGTGACCAATACCTCAGCATCTTGCAAACAGAGCTTTAGCAAACATTACATTTAGCTTTTACTACCACGGTATCTCTCTATCTGCTATACACATTTCCCCTCAGTCCCCGTTCCCAAACAAAACACCACAAACATACTTGAGAGAACAGTAAGACTTTAAGACAAGTACTTTAAAAATAGTAAGTGTTAAACTTCGGATGACCTGTGCAAATCTGTTCAGTCTTTTTTTTTTTTCCCTGGACTGTGAATAGTCTTTAAATAAAAAATAAAATTTGTTAATAACCTCAAAGCACAAGATGGATTTCCTCTGGGGATAATTGCCGTGAAATTAGAATTTCTGTAAAACTCAGCTTTACTTTTTGCAGAGTGTGGAAAGTGTGGAGTGGATGAAGTAGAGGGGTAAGGCTATAGACTACTGCTAACGCCAAGTGCTACGCTAAGGAAATCGGGCTGGCTTCCACCTTTTCCTTCCAGTCTCCACCTTTTTTCTTTTGCTCTAATTTCTGCCCCATCCTCTCTGTTCCTCCACCCTGCTATTTCTACTTATCTCCAATTTAACCTGGCCTTTATCTACTGTTTTCTACCCCTGCAAACTTGTACTATTCCTCTGCAGAGAGCAGCAGGAACTGAGATTTCTGTATCATTATTCCTCTTCAGTCTGTTCCCAGACTCCTTTTTGTTATCACTACCTTTTTCTTCATTTTCCTTTCTACAGTTTTGCTGCCTTTTCTTTGAGGGGAATGGAGAGGCAAAGAAAGATGTAAAAAACCAGAAGCTGGTGAGAATTTATTCTTCTTAGAATATGCCAGTTCTTTAAAAATCGAACAATTATACTACATGGGTCCCGATTAGCAAAAAACTGGCAGATTGATGCTTGTCAGGCCAGACTCATGCAAGACTTGCCTGCCTTGCTGTCTGCCACTCCCATGGTGGCCTGCTGGCTGGACTGCCTTCAAGTCAGGGGTCACAGATGCTCCAGAGCCTACATCTCTTTAATCATCTACCAGGGCTGGGATCCTCAGGCCAACTGCTGGGCTTTGGAACAGCTGGAACACACCAGCATGGGTGTTTCCATCGATGAGAACTTAAAAGTGTTGGGGTCTTCTTCCAAAGCTGCCACAAACACAATTTTGAAATACTGACTTACTCTATGAAGTTGAATTTTTTTTTTTAACCCTCTCCACACTGCAGGCTGGATGGAGGCTAGCTGGGACAGTTGGGAAATGGAGTTCTCCTCCGCTGTGTCCCAGTGCCCAGAGCCCCAGCAGCTTCTGACAGCCAGAAGCACTAAAACCAGCAGAAATGTATGTAGTTGCTGTCTGCAGTCTGGTACATGCTTAGGAGCAGGGAGGGGATGCAGTATGCTCTGTGCAAAGGGAATCTTCTGAAGATGCCGGTGCTACAAATCCAACAATCCTTCCAGGGCATACAAAAGTGAGATTTCAGAGGAATATACAGTTACAAAATACAGACAGATATTTAGTATATTTGGCAGATGTTTCAAGGGATGAGGAAGGCACCTTTGGTTCCAGTGGCTTTCCATAATTTCAAGTTCACATTTCATCGAAGACTTGCAATGAGTTTATGTCTCCCAGATTACCATACCTCACTACATCAAAATAAACATGGAATTCAGATCTGTTCTTACATTTACTTACGGTTGATAGAGCACATCACTTGGTCTGGCTCCTTCCAAGAGAAAAGAATCATGCTTTCTGCTGAAAAAAATGGCAGGGAGATGTTTAATATGATTGCAACTAACTGTTAATATTCAGGCATCTGACAGAAGAAAAAATAGCATAGTTATATAGTCCCACCGCAGAGATGTTACATTTGTAAGATAACCTCCTAACACAGTGCTTGCAGCTCATGTTTGTTCGCATACTTCAGAGGAATGTTTTCTAATCATCCAAAGAAGTTTACAGTGTTGTGTTGAGTTGACACAAGTTGAAATCAGGTCAGCAAGCAAGAGATCCATCACGAAAACAGCTGTATAGCACTTGTGTGTGCTGTGCAAGTGGCTGCTGCTTCCAGTTTGGTGATGAAATCATGATAAATATTTTTCACAGTGAAAGATTTTGGCAGTCACACAAGCATGCTTTCATGGAGTTGTAAAATCCTGAGCAGATCTGAGCCTGAATATTAAGTTTTAAAACTTATTTCTTCTCATAGTTCATCGTGTGTTTCACCTCTGGATTTTGCAGGTAACCCTCAGTAGGTCTGGCAGAGTTTGCCCTTCTCTGCGAGAGAAAATGGAATATATCAGCCAAGAGTAGTTAGGATTTCAAGTCTTTGGCATTGAATAAGGGAAAGAGTTAGGTTTCAGAATATGTGTGTGAAAGTAGCCATTAATATATTCACTATGATATATAGTAGTGTGTTTAAAATGTAACTTATCAGAACACCAACTGTTTTTCAACAACTTATTTGTGAATTTTTAAGTGTGAATGCGTATCCTGTGTGAGTGTGAGACTCAACCTGATAGTCTTCAAGAGTCTCAATTTTCACAGGATGTCTCTAACTGGTCACTTTTGAAAACATTGTCTGTTGCTAATTAAGTCTGGCACGTTTCTGTCAGATAGGCAGGGAATGTTATTTGCCACACTAGAGATGGGTCATTTATGATACAGAGAATTTGTGGCCCCCTTGCAAATCAACAGCAGGACCAAATATAGAAATGAAGAATCCTAGATAAGATCAGAGGAGAGGCTAAGAACCTAAATAATGCCTCTACTTACATAAGGATGAAATCAAAGCCATTCTAGA
>NW_008795252.1:4106621-4126648 GCF_000699145.1 Aptenodytes forsteri
GTGTGACAATCAGATCATGGGCTTGATGTGTGGGGCACAACATTTAAAGCCTTTCTGTCACTTTCTGAGCATTATGTTGATGTCTGCCTTGTTGGGAGGATAACTTCTGTCCTGCACCCACAGAATTTTTCCAGGTAGATGTTCTCTAAATTGCTCTGCCTTGCAAAAAGGCAATTAATTTAAGTGAATCTGATTTTTCCAAAATCAGGCATTAAAATAAGCCTTACTGAGCTGTCATCCTTATGGGAAACCCTTGGCAAGAATTGTTTTTCACTGCCTATTTGAAATCAGAAAACAAATACTATACTCCAAGTATTGCAAGATATTTAGCAATTTTTTACAATGGCACAGACTTCTATTCATTTCTCAGGAGCGGCTTCATGACATGGTGACACTGTGAGTTCCGATAGTTAGCAGACATAAAATGGTCTTATTCTGCACAAGAGTTGGATCCTGAGAAATTCTGTGCTCAGTGGTACGGCTGCTGATGCTACTGCCAGAAACCTTGTATTTTCCTGCCTCAGTGAAATGTTTTTGCCACACTCTTGTCATCATTAATGTTATTTAATACAGCTCATAATGTGCTAACATTATCCTTGGCCACAAGAAAACGTGGTTTGTACCTGAAGCTGCTCACAATCTTTCTGATTTGGGCCTTATCTGCACTCAAGACCTCTCCCAGCATAACATTTTGGTTGCCTTTTTTCTTTTAGCTGTTACCGTAACACCAATAAAAACTTCAGTGTGCAATGCAGTAGAAAATCACTACAGATAGCTCCCCTCGCTCTACAGGGACGACTACATGACTGAATGCTGTTTTACAGGGCTGTAACAACAACCAATGGGTTGTATTACTCTAACTGCGGTGGTATATTTAAAGTGGCACAATTTTGGAGCACAGACAAAGCCTTATTTACCACTTGAGGTGTAACAGCTGCATAAAAAATTATATTCCATCGATAAATCATCCCATGACGGTGGCAAAATACTGCATTTAGCATCTCTCTGTGCCAGTAAGAGACCCAACAAGGCTTCAGACACCTGCTAACGGAAAACAAGGAGGATGCTTATTTTTATTACCTTCAAAGTCTTTTGATACTAAGCTTGGTATTTATCAGGAATTACTGATTTTATTTCCCCTGTGGAAATTCAAACTTTGCTAAAAAACAAAGAGAAAGATTTTCCAGTGTTTTCCTGATTTTTCAACAAGCTGTGATACTGAGCTTTTGTATTCCCTAATCCAAACCTGTGCTGATCATATCTCAGGAGTCATTATTGTGGAAAGAAATATTGAGCTACCTTGTCCCCATTCAGTGTGCATTTTGTGCCACAGAGGGACAGAGTACTTGTCACCTGGCTGCTGCTCCCTGAATGTCAGGTAGGTCCCATATGCAGTCAGGTTCCCAGAGTAAATACTAACCTCCTAATGCTGCGGTAGCGGCTATCATTTGGGAACAGCTGGAGTACTATAGGGTCTGTTCATTTTCCTTTTTTTTCAAAAATTCAAAGAGGACGTTGGGGTTTCCTGCAGATCCAGCTTTCTTTTACCTACCGTCTATCCCACCGGTTAGTTACTTAAGCAGATAAGGCTTAAGAAAATACTGCCCAAGCATGTTTTTGGTTTTTTGAAAGTAGGTTAGACTATATTCTGTTTTTCACAACACAATAAAGTGAGCTACAATCACGTGCCACATTGAAGCACACAATTTAGCTCTGTGCTTCCTCATTTTTAACTCTTTATGTCTTCAGGCTATTCAGTACTTGTTTGTAGGTACACAGCATATGTATAAGAAGGAGAAATAAGTGGGATCAAATTAATATTGCTGCTAGTTATGGAACTTCATCATGGCAGCACTCCTCAGCAAGCAAGTGCATGGCAGCGGCATGTATTCTTACTGGCTGTGAACACCTTCTGTACAACTCACAAAAACCCTACCAAACCAGCAGAAGGGCTTTTTTGGATTTCTGATACCTTCGCTATTGCTTCCAGGTCATAAGCATTCAACTGATGTCCCGCTGAAAAGTTCCATGCTTCCATTGAGCAGGAATTTGCCACATGCACGGTGTCCCCTTCTGTACCTGGATGGGGGCAGCTGGGCCATTGAGGAAGAGACAAACACAGATTTCTTGAACCCCATGGGACACCACCACACCATTTCCAACCGGGCAGTGCACCCAGAAGCTAGTATAACGTGAGCTTCCTACTAATACAAGGCTTCAAAGTGAGATATACCTTCAGAAAGCGAGGCTAATAAGCAAAATTACTGTAAGTGTTATTACAGCTTTGTTAAAGTTTTAGCTCACTATACTTTTCTACTCAGCTGAGTCCTTCTACTTCAGCTGATAGCAAGGATCGAGTGCAACTCTAGCCTTGAGACAGAAAGATACTGACCAGACAGTGAAAAGCTATCAGCCACAGCAAACCTGCAGATACTATGGTTCACTGACTATCTAAATTGCATTCATACAGCTCTCGTCGTAAGAAATATGCTGGGTAAGTTCAGGGACAGGTTAACCTGCCATTGATTTATAAACTTTCTAATTTTTTTTTTTCATGAAACAGGTTCTAGAAAAAGGTCTGTCTTTATTTTTTAAAGCAGTTCTGAAGTAAGCTAGATATCAGTGAAAGCTGTCAGATACCCAGTAATGAAATTCTTTCTTTTCCTTTTTTTTTTTAAACAGAATGGGAAGAAATAAGTTCTTCAATAAATCCCCATTTGGTGTTTCTAAATGCTGGTCAGGACAAGCCCCCTCCAGGAGTTTGCATTCCTGTAGTCCATTCAGCCTTCTGCCTGTTGGCTGTGGCTACCAACAAAGCCTTATTTAATGAGTGCCAGTTGTGACAGTACATTTTGCAATGCTGAAGAACCAAAGGGCGCACAACTTGCTCTGAGAAAAATGCCTTGTCTCAACTGGGGAGAGTGTGAAGCAAAAAAAAGGGCAACAAAAAAACAACCAGTATTGAGGAACTTCTGCCTGATAAAGACTGAAAAATATTTTAAACCTCATTAGAAAAATAAAGTTTGCCTATTTCTCCTGTTTCATACACTGTGCAGGCAATGAACACATATGCTGTCACATTCCTATTTTACGGGCTCTTTTTTCCCCCCAAAGCTTCGTACCTCAGATTTGAACTTTAAACTTGTGACAGTGTTATGTTCATTAGAATAAGAATCACTTGCTATTTCCATTGCAAAGCTCCCCCCCAGAGGTTATCTTAGCTGTTTTATAAATCATATCAGGAGGAAAGCTGGCATAAAGGTTGACAGCTCACTCTAGATAATCATTTCCCCTTCTCTTAAGTGACTTTAAGGAGAAAGGAGCGTGTAGCTTGCCAGTTCAGTTTTTAGTGGTCAAGCATCCACATCTAACCACTACCAACACACTGACTAAATTAGCTTTTAAGCATTTTACTGAAATGCAGGAAAATCACAATCCTGCTCAGAAGGAGAAAGAGACTCAAACATTCATCAGCTATCAAGCCATATTTTCTCCGTCCTCCCAGTGCAGAGCTCATTACACTGAATGGCATGAACTCCAAAGCCCTTTGACACAGGCTGGCTCTTGAAGGGAGGCTGGGGTTTAGATTACTGTTGATTTATCAGCTTCCTCAGATTAGACTAACGTCTTATATGGGATAGATTTCAGGAGAAAAGTCCTGTATCGTGGGGGCAGACAAAATGAAGCAAGTTAGTTCTTGTAGGAAACAGAAGCTACAACTCAGGGCAACAGCCTATTAAGTAGAAACTTAAAGGGAATAAACAGGCACTGAAAGAATCCCGGGTTTAGGAGAAAAGGTCACTTTGCGTATTATGCTTTTTCTGCATACATTAATAAAACCAAATCCTGGGCAGAGAGATTGAAGTAGTCTGGAAATGGTGCCAAATCTTCCCAGGCTGAGTTAGAAGGGGGGAAAAAAAGAAAGAAAACTGTCCCTTTAACACTGCACTTCACCATGACCTGATTACAGGCTTTCTGCAATCGATAGGAATCCTCCACTGTTTCTACTGGACTTTGGAGCCAGTGTGGTTGGAAGAGAAGGGTTCACTATAGCAGGTAAAGTGGGGGGTCACAGGCAGCAGATGGAAAGCCTTTCTTGGAAGTTGGTTATGATAGTAGCAAATATTAAGGAAGAAAAAAACCTGAGAATATTAACTTGAAATGTAAGTGTGATTAATCTGCTAATCACTGCATCTATCCCTGAAGCTGTTGTCTCTTATTTAAATAAGGATAATAAGACTGTCCTTTGTAAAATGGATAATCCTGAAAGTATATCAGTAACGAAGATATAGGGAGCTTATTTTCTCACTGTCTCATAATACAGAACCAGAAGACAAATTCAATTCAATGCCATTATGAAGAATAAAATCCAACCCTGAAAAAACAATGCCTTTTTACCCAGCATATAATTGGACTTTGAAATTAATTTCTCTTAGAAGCCAAGAACTTGACAAGATACAAAAAGGGACTGGATATTTATGCAGACATTGAAAATTATATATAGAATTATTAATTTTGAGGAACAAGTGCTTGGAAAAGATGTTAAATTTTATACTTCAGATATTTAGCAACTGTAAACTGACCAGTCCAAGCTGACAAAGACAACGAGTAGTTCGATTTGGTTAGCCGCAAATAAATAGTTAACTGTAGTGGTGTGGAAATAAAGGAACTTCTGAAAGTAGAACAGAATCTGAATCTTAGGCAATAACTTGAACGAAATACTGCCAGTTAATGAGATATTACATAAAGCACTACACATTGCAGATATTACTAATTCTCGGTCTTCCCGTATTTTTATTAAGCTGATCTTAGCTTGTACAACACCCCCAGGAAGCAGATGAACCTTGTATCTAGTACACCCTGGTAGTTTCAGAGCTTGGCAGCCTATTTACATTGATGAAAGAGATTATATATAAGTATTATACAGTTATTTACACATGTAAATCTTAAAAAAGACAAAGAATTACATGAGACGCCACCCAGTAAAGTGGGTCAGAGTTGAAGGCACGTTTGCAGATAGGTGGGAGGACACTGAACAGCTTCCACTACCAACTCCTTGCTACATAGTGCTGGGTCTTTATTTCCCAGGGCTGTCAGGCTCCCTCAAGTCCACATGAAGAAGATGTTTTGAAATGCACAGATTGCTAGTCTGGTGCAAAACCAGAGAGTAATGTTTACCTGATGTTTTGACATGAGGAGTTTTCATTAGCAGTAGCAGAGCTGGGTGTGCACTTGCTGTTAAGTAGGTATTATGCCTAGCAACCTGTCACTGTGTTGAACGCAGAGAAACAGAACTAGGGGGCAAATACAAAATCAATATTGTGTTTGCTCTAAAGGAAGCAAGGAGGTGAGGAAATTCTGAACCAAAGCCTCTCCATTGTGTCTTCAACCTAACTTGTTTTCAGTGTTGTTACATGTATTGACCTAACTGGCAAACTACACAAAAATGTCACTTCATGCTCACCGAATGCAAATTCTTGGAAATGAAACATGGGAACTATTAAAAAAGAAGCAATGATTTGGGATGAGAAGGACCATACCTAATTTCTAGTGAAACTACCTTAAGAAGGTAAGTAGTTAGAACTGGCTTTGTTTTTTGTGTAGCCATTATCTTCTTTAACGAGAACCTGCTGGAACAAAGATGCAGCTATTCCAGAGCCTGGCTGAGCATTGTTATTGCAGTTTAGGCCGAAGTGTGCTTTCAACTTTGCAGCTTGTGATGAAAGCAAGTTGTTGCATCAGTGGGAGTTCCTGGCAATACTGTCTTCGATTCCCAGAGATGAGCTCGCCTTGGGTAACCTCACAGAAAACAGTGCAACATGGCTGGGTGCCGAGGTCAGTGACAAGCTTAGGACACAAAATAAGGATCTCTTGGGCCCATTGTCCCCAGGAGCACAAGTGACGTAAAGCATCTTTCAAGAAGACAGCAGTATTCTTCTCCCAGTGGGAAACCAGCTTCTCCCTGTTTTGCTGCTTCTTTGGTCAGAGATGTGGAAAGGCTAGGGTGGTACTCACTCCTCCCTTGCACCTCCCTGGCAGTTTCTAAGGACATAGCTTCATTTCACCACGTACGCTCTCTGAGAAAGATCATTCATGGGTGTTAGTAATTGTTTGGGACAAGAAATGCCTTATGTGTGGAGGTCCGTTTCAATGGGAATTAAACATCAATGCATCCAGAAGGCCATTTACGTTTTGCCTTTGATTTGGACACTGAAGATAATCTTACTAATCTAAAGATGTAGTTTATGCAGAATTCATAACAATGCCTGATACTCCAGTTACATCTCTGCTTTCTAAAAGCATCGGGGTGTGCTGTGGGATGAAAATATTGCCTTGATTACTCCAGACTCACCTTAAACCCCTCACACAGATTTTACATGGCCTTTTTGCATCTTGCTATTATAGATGCCAAGCCATTAGTATGCCTACCCTCTTGTACTAACCTGAAATTATTAAATTAAATGTTTATGATTATGGCTGTATTTCATTGTTTCTTGAATGTGGACAGTTCAATACAATTTCTAACCTGCACATGCTTGCCACCTGGGGGCTGTGAGTCATGTTTTAAAAGAGGCAGCACTCACAGACTGTCACTCACCTGGGTTATTAGAAACAGAGCACTTTAAGAATTACTCTGCCACCTCCTCTTCTCTAAATATAGCTAGCGTGCGTGGGTCTTAAGCAATTTAGCTAGTCTGAGAAAAGGTCTCATTCCAAATAATCAATTAAAAATCCATCATTTTAAGAACTATGTGGGCCTCAGGCCAAATGCATCTTGGATGTAATACCTTTGACTGCTTAATGCTGATATTAATTATTTGTATTACAGCTCCAGATCCTAACTCGGAATGAGATTTCTTTGCACTAGCAAGTAACAAGACCTGTTCCAAAGAGCAAACTATTTAAGTAGGCACGATGGACTAAGAGCAGCAGCAGAAAATCATCGTTATTCCCTGCTTCACGGATGGGAAACTGAAAGACAGATTCAATGACCTGCCAAGGGTCACATAGGAAAAAAAGTAATTCATAAATCCCAGCACAAGGTCTTAAGCCTTGAGATTTCCTCTCATTCCTTAATCAATAATAAAACACCACAGATGTCTAAGAATCTAATATCTACAAAATTGCTCCAAGGTCTATAGGCGTGATACAATTAATTTCCATTAAGAGCAATGTGATGTGAGGGCACTCTGTACTGACCAGAAAAGTAGGCCTTGAAGAATTTGAAGTTTTTTTAATGTTCTTTTAATAGAGAATGTAAAAATCAGGGAGAGTCTAATTAAAACAAAAATGAGGGGAAACAGTTGCGAAACCTTTGACCCAAGCTAAAACCAAAGTAACTGATTCAGGAAGCAAACCAATTTAAAAAAAAAAAATCAGGTGTAAAGAAAGCAAAGTCTATAAGTGAAAATATTTATAATGGATTTTCCTTTTTTAAATGAGCACGTTGTTTCTCAGTGTTATGTGTTCTCTTGGCTTGAGCTTTAGGGCTGTACTCGGCCACATTTTTTAACTCCCTCCGCCCCTATTAGCACAAAGGATTACCAAGAGAAATTCTCACAGATTCACCTGCCTGAAGGATTTGGATTTCAGGAAAAACATCAAGTATCAAAGAACTTGCAACATGAGCACAAGAATCAACAATGCTGAATTGTGTAGGTCAATACATGCAGGTTGTAAGGAAGAAGTTAAGCACTGTGGGAGAAGTTCAACTCACCCAGCCCCCATAAGACCAACACAGGGAGCTTCCATAAATACCTGAACTCCTTCTACCCAAATCGCTCTGTAGACTCTTTCAGGTATTTCCACAAATGTAACAGGAATCACCACTAGGTTGTGCAGTACATAATCAGGCCTCGGCATGTATAGAGAATAACCTTCGAATCTTCCCACCACCCTCTCTTATTGCTTGTTAAGCTAGTAGTAAAAGTAAAAAAAATTTACTACTGCTCCAACGTAAGCCTGAATCTTGCAATGAGTTATGGTCATGTCTAAATTTGTGCACAATGTACACATTATTGACATTAATGCAATTGCACAGTTAAGCATATATATCCACTTTTAGGTGTTGTGACAGGTCTGACTTTTATTTTATGCTTTTAAAGCATGTAGCTAAACTGGAACATGTAGCTACTGCTCTAGTTAAAATATCAAATAACAGTACTTACGTTATTTTTAATAAAGCATGCTACGTTTAGAGCATTGGTGCCACAACAGAAGTGGAGAAATTAAACCACGTTTCATTACAACCTGTCCTAGTCCTCCATCATTGCCGATATGTAAATCAAACTGATAAAAGACTCTAAGAAAACCCCTGGCTAGTACATTTTAACCACTACTCATTCTGCAGAAAGACATTACAATACACTACTATTTTCCTTCCTTCCTTCCTTCTTCCTTCCTTCCAGTGTTATACAATGAACTTTGATTCTCTAAGGAATTTACACAGGGAGCCAACCAGTATTCTTTGTTAAAACTACTGCACAAAAGTGCAGAAGTGAAAAATTAAGTTTGCTGCTTTATAAGAGATGTCGAGATTCCTGGCTGGCATGGACTTACTATATGGAAGCTTTGTCCCATCAGTGTTTACTCTGATAAGTTATCTCTAGCTGTTGTAGGGTAAAGTTCTTAGGAAATATATGCCATTGCTATCACTCTCTGCACTTCTGAGAGTTAAACTCCAGATAGGCCCTACTCATTCAGCATCCACTCTATGAATCTTCTTTATCACTGGGAAAATTCAGGTTTAGAGGTGCCACTACTTGTGACTGGGCTTATTTTTCAAAAGCATAAAAATACCTGAAATCCTTGTGAGTCACTTAATCTGAGTGTGAGCCATGTCCCACAGGTTAGGAAAAAAAAAACCTGTTGGCTTCGATAGGATTTAGATCAGGTCTCTTGCAGTGGAAGAAACACGTCAGCTACTCTTATTTCTGCAAGAATGGTAGTCAAAGGACTTGACTTCAAGTGAGTATCAGCCCATTAAGCAATAGTTATATTTTACATGTTTCTGAACATATCATAAAAGGTCATGAAACTTTCTCGGTGGCTTGTTTATTCAATAAAATTTAGTAAAGGAAGGAAACCTGCACTGATGCTCATGATTGAATGGAATGTCCAAAGAGTTTAACAGGACCTTCTGTGGAAGGCCAGTAGCAGAAAGACAGCATTCAAGCAAATCAGGCCACTGTAATGTGCCCTTGACCTTCCTTATGTACCATTAATATAAATCTATCTGCCCTGTCATGGGAAGAGCAGAGGGAATACTGAGTGGTAAGAAGGAGTCATAAGGGTCCCTGAACTGGCTTCAAAAGTAGAGTAGGCACAATTTCAGAGAGGTTTTTTAGAGCCTAAAAATGAAACAGTGCACCTGAAAATTCAGAATTAAATTACTGAAGTAACCATGAAAGATTTAAAGAAAACATGAACTAAGAGTAATGGTGAACTTATACATAATTTAAATATATGGGGCTAGTATCTGCCCTTGGGTTATAAGGTTATGCAGGGCGGATAAAGGGGTTCATTTATGAAGCTGAACAGCCATTAGCTTTGACTGCTGTAGACTGGGAAGGCAATGAAGTGAATGAGTGCGTCATGCAGTGCGGTGGTAACAGCTGAGAAAAATGAAAGAAGGATGGAGAAAAAATACACCCCCAAACTAGGGATAGTCACTTAACTCTGTGACAAGTTAATTATGTAACTGTTAAAAAGTTAAGGAGCAAATCCTGCAGTCTTGCCTAGGAAGAACAGTCAGTTTCAGCGCAAGGGAGAACAGAACTTGGCTTCCATCCTAGAGTAAGCACAACATCTGAAGCTTCCTCTTCAAAAGGCTGCCCATCGATAAGGATGGATTAAGCGTTACAACAGATGCTTGTGATAAAAACCATTCTGTGAACACCTGGGCATGGTACTCAGCAACAGGTTTCAACAGAGCTACTGAGGTGAGACAGTTGTTGGTTTCTAGGTCACCAAAGTCCAGAAAAACTGGAGCTAGAAGGACCATGTATGATTCATGGACTTGAACTTCATTGACTTTAGATACAGAGTTTTCTGGAAAAGGATATTTAACATTTACTGAACACAAGGTCTAAAGTAGTTGGTCTTTTCATTGACTTTGGTAGACTTTGGATCACAACCTGAAAGATCAAAAGCTACTGCACACAGAGACATTTATGAAGCCCACAAGGTAGAAGTGGAGCAGCAAATCTTCATCCCTGCTACCATAATGTCAGGATTGCTAGTGACCAAAAGTCATCATCTGACAATTAATTGTTCAGCTGGCTGTTGAAACAAGTTCAGGATCTTAGTTCACTTCCCAGCAAATGACAGTATGTGACTGCTGTAGCAGCATTTTTGTCAGGTTTCACAGGAGGATCCAAGAACTGAGTTGTCATCATTGACTGGTTATTCTCTCACCTCTTCTTGTAGTTCATTCAGGTCATTGTTGAGGTGGGTATTACAAGCCTTTCTATTCCTGTCCTTGGAATAAGGAAGGGGGGAGCAACATACTAAGTATTATCTGCCCTTTTAGGAAGATTGTAATTTGCCTGCCCCACCTCAGATTTAGTTATCTGATGAATCAGGTAACTCTCTACTCAGTACAAAGCATTACAAATTGAACTTGGCCAATATGGGCCATATTATTATTATTGAATCAACTTTTGTTTGTTTGTATCTCATGAACTACTGCATAACTGGCCTCAGTGTGACTGTATGTACAGTGCTCCATGCTGTGCATACCTGAGCAAGATCATTATTCTTCATGATCCCTTGCCGAGTCTGAACAGTACAGCACAAGACATAAAAACATATACACACAAGAAGTCCCTAAAAAGGGTTAAAGGAGGCTTTGAAAAATTTCTGTTGGAGATCGGTTTGCTAGATGATTTCTCTGAGCTCAAATGGGCTATAAAGTTTCAGGAAGAAAATATGTAAAAGGCATGAATATGACTGCTATTGAATAACTTTTGACAATTGTCAGTAAGATCATCTGATGAAACAGAAATAAATGAATTTCTTGGACAAGGCAGTAAATGATTGGATCTGCACACATATGACTAGTTTTTGTACTAAAAGCACCATTTTCAAGCATATTCCCACAAATTCTAACAGCGTGAGTGCACACACATACAGAATCTTGATACACTAAAATTAAATGCGTCACAAAATAACCCTTTTAAAAGAAGCAGTGAGGCTGGAATGAAAACCCACCAAAGCAAAGGAACTAATTCTGAAATCAGGATGCATTAGTACCTGGGTCTCTATTGGATTGCAGTGCCCAAATATATATCCACCCAAACATGGTTTATCTGATAGCAGTCATGCAATCTCACTAGAAGTAGTGAAGCAACGCTACTGCAATTTTCCCTTCTCTTAACATACATCGCATGCCTTCTCTGACTGCATTCTAACCCAGGATTTTTTGGAAGGCAAATTACTTTAAAGGACACTTCCCAATAGCATTAAGAACATGGGTCTCTATGATTCATTTTGCCTTTTGTGTTCCACGCTCCCTCGCAATATACAGATCCTCAGTTTGTAGCTTCTTTACTTCACTAGAGCTAAAAGTCTAGCTCATGACCCGCATACTCTGGGACACTTTTGCCAGGGCAATATGACACGGACTAAGAGGAGGATGTATGTTAAGTACCTTCACTTTGTTCTGTTCTTAGGATACAGTCAATCACGTTTTTCCAACTCTCTCTTCAACATGTAATCCCACCAAAATCCCTTATTCAGCTTCACAAGAAAGTATTTTTTCTTGTACAAAGACAGTTCATGCTACTATTAGAGAGGCCAATAAGAAGATATTGCCCATTGCAAATATGCATCTATGTAGAAATTAGGATGGGGTGAAGAGCATCAAGAGCTCAATTCCCAATACTCTTGGTGTAGCTACCATGCTGGGAAGCCAATCTTCCATGGAAAGGGGCAAAATCCTGCTGTGCTCGAAGTGGGAAGCTGATTATTTTTCTTTTAGGAACACTTTCTCATCTTCTCTTGCTGCAGAGCTCCTACAGTCATTTTATACATATACATATATTGAAGACTCACTACAGCTCCTGTATTTTTCCCTCAGCTTCAATATACCCAAATATATAGTAAAATGCCTTAGCCAATAGGAAAGTGGCTCATTCCTGCTGAAAGAAGGCAAGATTATTGCCTTGCAATCCTTCCCGTGTAAGGAGGCACATACGATTTTTCACAGCTCAGAAAAGCAGCAGGAAGAAACCTGGTTTTGCTCCATAAGGAAGTGACCTGCCCTAGATCTGTACCATTTCACAATGTGACGCCTCCTCTCCCGCTCTGAATTCAACACTCCTGCTCAGAGTGCTGGAGATGGGAGGAGGAAAGGGGTGAATTAAAGGTCTTTCCCTGCCGCATGGCAGAAAGCAGCTCTGTTCCTCCTGCTTACCTCCACCCCAGGCAAGGCCTGTGGATACCTTCTATGCAGAAGGGCATACAGGGGTATTTCAGAGCTCCCGTGTGCAGTGCACACAGGTAAGAAAACTGTGCCCTACATGTGAAAAGACAGATTACAGTGGGGAAAAAACAACAACCCAACAAAAACTCGCACAGCTACCAGAACTATGTTATTGAGGATGCTATTTGTCATCTGCTGTATAATAGAGCATACATTTTGAAACAGGCTGGCAATTCCATTTCATTCACTTCTCTTTCCTATTCCACAAGTGTCATTGAAAGTAAGCAGCAAAGTCACCCTCTTCATGAATTTCTCAAACTGAAATGCTCTCCTGAGGATTGTTATCCTGCTGCTATGTGATCTAGTCTGGAAGCCTGCATGTACCAAATTAAAGAGAACTCTATGAATCAAAGCTGTGAGACTTGATACTGAGGTATATAATGAGCACAAGAGCACGTAAGGCCCAGTCCTGCTCCCACAGAAATGAGCAGCAAGGGTCTGATTCTGATTTTGCTTATCCAGCTGTAAATCAAGTGCAACTTCACTGAAGCACACATCAGTAAAAAGTGAGCAAGCAGTCTTTCAGCCACTAAATTCCTAACATATCACACACTGTATTTAGTACAAAACATTGTCCCAGCTTGACTTTGCCTGCAGGGTCATGCTGGGAGAAAATGCTGACGAAATGTTCAAACTGTGTCTTAAGAGAAAAGTGGTTATGATACAGTGGAGGAGTGGGTCAGCAGAGCCTACTAAGCCCCTGCCGACTGCCCGTCTGCAGAAAAAAAAGAAGCAGGGATTCTTCTCAGACACCAAACTAAGCAAGAGTACTTCTCTCCCTCTGCTGTACTGCCAGATCCTCCTGAGTCCAGAGCTGGAGGCAGGATTTGATGACCAGATAGCTATTAAGAGATTCCATAAAATTTTATGTGTTTATGAGCACTCTTTATTCAAGCTAAATAGACAGTGCAGCTGAATATCCCTTTGTATGGTGAGACTTAAAACAACATAGAGCATCAAGCTAAGCCACAAGGTGTTATATCGGCCAAAAGACTTTCACCAGGATTGGTTAGAATTGCAACGGCAGGGAAATTAATTAGTTGCAACGGAGTATAACAGAGAAACACTGGTTACCATGGCTTGGGGGAAAAAAAAAAAGAAATGGTATTTTTGTTAAGGCATAGTACTCATCAGAATGGCAAGGTTGAAGCTATGAGAAAGAAAATTGCCTATTTCTACCAGAGGAACGTATGATTTCATGATGTTCTTTGTAAATGGGATTGCACCAAAGAACATCATCACTACTGGAGAGAATAATTGCATCCCTATCTTATCGCCTCTTTATCTTTTTAATGAGAATTGCCTGGCAAAGCACCATATACTGGGTCACAACTCTGCCCAAAGAGGATTTGTGTTTGGATAGTGTCTGAATATAAATTTGTAGCCTATTATTACTGGGCGTTATATGGACCACTAAATGAAAAATGGTCCCTGTCACAATTAACTTTTAAATCACTTACACAATTCCTTTTTTTACAAGCTAAAAGACAGAGTAAGATGCAGACTCTTGTCTTGCTGCTGTGGTTTGTTTGTTTTTATTTCCCATCCCAGGGCTTTAGGGAGTGTGTCTCTGCTAAGTATTTCTGCAGCTGTTCAAAAGCAATCTTACTGCACAATACAGTATCTGAATAATTGTCTCAGGTGACTATTAAAGTCTACTGCTGCACCATAAAAACATGAGGAGTAATCTTGCACCACAGCAGAAAACACCCAACAGCCAACCCTGCAGAGTGTCGTTCCTGTTAGCAGAGAGCTACTGCAACCGAGTGAAGATATGGGAAGACAGAAAGAGCACAGGGAAGGCTCTGGACCTTAAATTGTACCTTTTCTTGCCAACTAAGCAAAAGTTGCTGATTGTTAAACATTGAATTGTCTGTATTCATCCCTAGCCAACTGAAGTCAATGGACTTACATCGGGGAGGACTTTAACCCATTACATGTGAAATGTTTGTCTTCTCCTTTCCCTCTCTGTCTCTCCTTACAGCCTTCTATATACTGCACTAAAGGAAGCCCTTTAAAGCCTAATGTATGGTAATATGGTTTAATTGTGGTTGGTTGGCCTGTTGGGGATAAAATGTGCTGGTTCCAAGTCATTTTGCTGACTCTAAACTTGGCTTCGTACAGAGAGCTGAGGAAGGGAAGGTTGCTAATAAAAATAACTGTGCTACCTGGGAAGGCTCTGTATATTGCGAAGGTACTGTTGGACTAGGCCCTGTAATTGCAGATAATCGATTTTTTAAAACAATGATGTTTGGCTCACACTGACTACACAGTTTGCCTCTTAACCCTTACATAAGAACAACTCACACACAAATTTAACTCCCACACAAGCACACTTTGGGCACTCATTCCTCACGGAGCAGAATGTACTCACTCTGCGTTCATTACACAACTTCTTTCAAGCTGTGAGTTGGAGACAGCTGAATTGCTGAAGGCAGGAATCTCCAGCCTTCATTTCCTGCAGGATGACAACAGACACCCAAAGGCTGGGGCGCCTGTTTCCTCTCCCCACATCCTCTGATCTAGTACTTCTACAGAATCCCACCCACAGTCCTACCACCAGATCAGTGATAAATGCCAGTTGACAGGGCAGGTGATTACTACTGATCAATATCTTGCTTACATGCAACACTTAAGTTCTCTCTTCCAGATGGTCACTCCTCAAAGATAACCACTTGCGCAGAAGTGCACCTCTCCTTGCCTGCCTTCAGCTCCCATAAGCATCTCCAAACTGCCAGGCAGAAGCTGCTCTATTAGCTAAACATGGCTCACATCCCACCAGTGATATATATACAACGTGTTAAGAAACGACAATTTTAGGTGACTAATAATGAGCGACAGGACCATTTAGCCTATTGACATTCAACTGTGATAAGAATCCAGTTAAGATTAACAGTGACCAAATGTTCAGACCATCATAGAGCGGTTTAGTAGCTTCATGGAAAAATGAGCTTGCGTCAATCCACAGGGCCTTGCTCTTTCACTGCCTTACATAAATATCTACATCTACATGAGTATAAAAACATCACAGTATGATTTGGGAGCACTTTAAAAGTTAACTTTATAACTTTACCTATTTGTCTATAGACATACCAGGTCTGTATGTCTACAGATATCTCCAGTATCTGTAAAACTTTTGCTTGTTTACTTCTAGGAATCTCTTGTCTGCAGAGATACCGTGGCAACTTCTTACTAGATACTTTTAATCATCTCTGTGTCTTCTCAGTAGCTCACTTAAACTGACTGTAAGCCTTCTATGTGCATTTGGAGTGGCACTGTAGCAAGAAACCTTCCAGTTTGGTCTAAAGCTTTGTAATTTTCTTGTGCCACTAGAGCAGAGCAGTAGTATAACAAGGAAAACTTATCTTTACGGGACTCCATTAATGATTAAACCCTCAATGTCTTAAAGCTCACTTTGCTCTCTATACTTTGTCTCCTTTCTGTTCAATCTGTGAAGTGAAACTTGATAACCTTTCTGCTTTTATAATGAGTATTTTTGTCCTTCTGCTACTTCAGTGTTATTTTAAAGGATCAGATTTTGTTCTGCAAGCTGTATTTAATAATGCTTAACAAATAACTTCTCAATGGATAAGTTTAAAAGTAACTTACTATGGTTTCTGCAAAATCTGTTTTATTGGCACATCTGAGCATTATGATATTGACTCTCATGGCCTTTAATGGTATACAACATCTTGCTTTCCTAATAAAAACAATTGTACAGATCAAATAGCATCACAAAAGCTGAGGTTCATGCCCTTTTCCCTTCAGTACAACACAGGACTTTAAATACCTCACCGCATATGCATTGCTGTCAGCTGCAAAGCTGGTTCTGTGCTGCAGACGTATTTTCAGAAGCGCAACCATTGCTAGAGTATTCATGTGCAGTGAAAGAGGAATCAAGGCAAAAAATGGTCCATGATGCGCTTACATATAGGCCTACTGAAAGGGTTTACCTATATGCCCACCAATCCCTTTCTGGATTGTTCCTCAACTGGGACATCAAGCTGTGCAGGGCAACAGTCTACAGATATTTTTCATGTGTTGGAGTATTTCTTATGGTATGTCCACATCACAACTTTTGATCCCTGTCTTGCATATTCCTTGTAGCAATCAATGGTGCTACTTGATGGAAGACAGTAAGCAACTTCAGAGAATAACTTTACTCATTGTCTCTTTAAGTGACCAGCAAATGAGCTTTGTGGGATTTTTGAATAATGTATTAACGATGTATAACTGAGCAGACAATCGGCAGATATGACCATTCTTGTGCTTTGTGGAGATTGTCTCCTTTCACTTTCTCTCACTGCTTGTTCGTCACCACCCACTGTGACTGGTCACTTAAATTATATACTATTGCTTCTGCCTCCTAAGTGAGCAACTGGAATTCTTCAAACAACTTGAATTCCACTACTGAGAACTGTTTTCCTCCGAACAGTGGCCTGAATAAAAGAGACGGATGGGTGGACACAGCTGTTTTGGAGGTAGAAGCTCAACCAAAAGGCAGCTTATGCCAGAGAAGCCTTCACCGAGCTATACACAGCAGGAAGCGTTCCTAACTGAAGAAAGATCCTTTCTTGCTGTTTTTGAAGCATCTCCCCAGAGAAACCAGGCAGCAGTTTGAGATCCTCTGAAGCAGAAGCATGTGAATCACAGCAAAATTACATAGGTGTCAACATTTGATATAGCGAAAGTGCTTTCTAACCAGAGGGTGTAGGTTTTAATGGAGTAGCACAAAAACTGACTCTGGTCCGTTATACTAAACATTTCTGCAACACTTTCCTTTTGGCATTTAAACAGTATTTCAGAATTTAAGTTAAAATATGGACTGAATCTTAGTGCTCATGATTTTTTTACTCTGTAAATCACTGGTTGATTTAACGCAGGAGGGCATAATTTGTCAGTTTTACAGAAGAGCTATTTGAGGAAACAACTAATTTATGTTAGCAAGGGGGTGGTGAACAGAAGCTTCAGGTGTGGTGAAAATGTATTGCGGGTGCCTTCTTTACCACTCTAATCATGGTGAATAAATGGAGCCAGAGAAGGAGACAGGATGGAACAAGGCTGATCAATACGTGCCTCTCCCTCGCCTTCCTTGCAGTCAAAAGAGAATGATTGCACTTACCTGGCCTTCTTTGGGAGTATCTATTCCTTGCTGGAGGTTAAATGAAAAACTCTTGTATTCCTACTTTTATGCTGACCCTAAATTTGTGTCCTGATTCTACTGTCTCTGGCTATATGGATAGTTCTTCAAGTCAATGGGAAAATTGTCACGAAAAAGGGTTGCTCACATGAATGAGGTTTGCAAGATCAAGCCCTTCATGATCAGTATAACCCTGGGCATCGGGCTGATATGGCATCCCTGATTTACAAGAGTAATCCTATTAGCATCAAAAGGACAATTCACATGAGTAAGGACTGTGAGAATGGGCCCCTCAGGAGCAACTATCACCACAGTTATGTATCTAACCTCACTTAGATCACAGCAGTTTTCAAATGTTGTACAGGCACTTTACGCTGCTACTGAACTTTGAGAAGAAAATAGACCTTGAGCACAAGTTTACTTCTGCTTACTGACTATGGCCCCGGTTTTGCACTCTACTTAAGACTCCTCTTCTCCCCACCCTAAAATGGTTCAGGGTCTGCAAGAAATATTGGCTTCTCTTCTTGTTTCTTTTCTCTCTTTTTCTTTCCCTTTCCTTCCTTTCTTTCTGTTTTTCCTTTTCCTTTATTTTTCTTTTCTCTTTTTCTTTTATTTACCTTTTATCATCTGTTGTCTTACTTTATTTCCTTTTATCTTTTTCTCTTCCCTTTCTTCTTTTTTTTCTGCTTTCCCTTCCCTTCCTTCCCCTTCCCCTACCTCTTTTCTTTTTTTCTATTTTTCTTTTTTCTACTTTTTTCCTTTTTTTTTTCTTTTTCTTTCCTCCTTCCCTCCTCTTTTCGCTCCCTTCTTGTCCTCCTCTCTTCCTCATATCTTCTTTCTGTACCTTCCTTAGAATTAGGGGAATTCAGTGATGGTAGGAAGAAATTAACAAGGTGTTGGCCTCAAAATTCAAAGACTGGGAACATGTAAGCTTTCTCAATTTCAGAAACATTTTTTAAGGTCACATAAATCAATCTAAATTTCCAGAATCTGTAAAACAGGAATGTGAAATCCAAAAGAAGGGGTGATTTTGGCAGAATTTCTAGCTGCATTTCTGCTTCTTTTTATATCCTACCTACAAGTAATGAAAATGGCCTTTCTCCTGGCTTTCTGGTATTTCCAGGTCTAGTTCTGAGAACTGCGTATAAACCAATGACCAGCTTTTCTTCTCAAGTATAATAATGTGGATTTAGTTTAACTCTGTTAACTTAATAAGTTTACCTTCTTTTTAAACTGGCTTCAAGTAAGAATGCCAAACAAAAAAAAAGGTGGTAATAGAAAATGATCATAGTTTTATTGCAATAGCAGTAGTTACACTATGTGATTGGTATATATTATGTGTTAGGTGGTGTACAAAAATTTATGAAGATACAATTCCTGCCCTGAAGTAAGTTATGAGCTGCAGAAATGCTTCAATTTTTTTAAAATAAATCCATTCCCTGGGATGGATCCATGCTCACGTGAGTTGTTTTGTTGACTTCAGTGGAAATACTATTTGCTGTGTTCTTAGCGAGAACAAAGGTTGTTGAACCCAACTTCTACCATCATTTAAAAACAGTTCTGATACTACAGTCCTTGCTCAAACGAGTTTTGCTGTGTTTGATGATTAATAAGAAGAGTCACAAAGGTCTGCACACACAGGTATTTAACATGACATGAAGCATAGAACATCAATGAATGCTGAATATATGTACCTAAGACTCGTTTTTCCGTAATGATGCAGCTTTAAAAATTGTATCCCTTTCTGACTTTGCACACAACCTTTAGGATTATTTCTGAAATGTTTACTGGGCACCTGAGTACATTTATCTCCATCTTCTTCAGTCTTGTTTATCATGAGCGGCTTAGTCACAAGCATTGCTCTGGTTATGAGAAGGAGTGCTGTGGGAATAGCATAATTTTCTCTGAAGAAGCAGTGGGAAGCTCAGACACCATGTTTCCTCCTTTCATCACATCCTAACATACCCGTAGGGGAAGTCTGTGGCCAGCCCTCAAGTTCCTTTATTTTCTGTTATGCTTTGCAAAGCAACATGATGCATATTGACCGGAACAGCACCGATGGCTTGGCAGCGCAAGCGTTTTTGGATTTTTTTCTTGTGGTAAAAGTTCAGATCCAGCAAAACAACGTAGGGGCCCAAAGTACTGAGGCTTTAGGTGCTTTACATAGTTTTTCAGGTAAACTTTGAGCCTGCTTGGGAGTTTGTGCAATCGCTGGATGGCGTGTCTCTAACAAAGCCTGGCTGGGTCACGATCTTTGGTTTCCCTCTGTCTCAAAGTCCAAGGGTGTTCAGACGGGAGGGCTTTTTTTCCTGGTTTTCCTTCTTTTCCTCCCAAGTAACGTCTGCTGGGGTCTGGGCCTGAACCCTGCCTTTCCTGGGTGAGCCAGCGCAGACAAACCGGCGA
>NW_008795252.1:4127200-4133521 GCF_000699145.1 Aptenodytes forsteri
CCCCCGGCAAGCATGAAGTGAAACCAGCGTGCGTGCAGGCCGGGCTGCGTTGGTAAGCGCAGGGGCCTGGGCGAGGGAGCGGCGCCGACGGCCGCGCCTGGCTGCCGGACCCGCTTGTTTCGGAACTGAGTTTGCAGCGGGGCGCAGGGCCTCGCCGGGCGATGAACAGTAGTTTGAGCGCGCTTTGAAAAGTCGCGTTTTAACAAACAAATAACAGAAGGCCGTCCCAGCGCTGATACTGCTGGTCACAGCGGCACGGTCAGCCAGCGTTGGGACAAAGTCACGCGTGAGGGGGAACGCGAGCATAGCTGTGCTCCCGCCGAGGGCACAGCGGCTGACGCACCTTCATACCCGTTTTGCTTCTAAGACCCTTTACATGGGATCTAGACCTGTGCACTTACCAGGCCCGGATTTTGCATTCGCACCACAGGGAGGTATTACATTTGCAGATCAGGCTGTTTGTAGTCTTGGTAAGCATATCCCATTAAGCCCTGTGCTGTTTTAGTATGTGGGGTTTATTTTGGCGTTTCTGCTGGTGTTAAAACTATGAATTCTTTGTCTTTGGTAAGGTTTTGATCTTTCCTTTTTGTGGTGAAGGCAAGGCCTGGGCTTTATGAGAGTTTGGAAAGGCCAACCCTACACGTAGGGAAAATGGATAAATGTGGTGCAGTTCCAGTGGGAAGCACACAGGGGTACCGGTGAATGGTTTCTCATGACTTTGCGTAGTTCTTGGATATGTTTTTAGCATGGCTTTAAAATCCAGTAAGGAAAAACACTCTGAAGCCACAGATTTACTTTCTTTTTGTTGTGTGAAACTGTGCAGGTTCTGTAGAAACTGCTGAGAAAAATCTTTGCCGAGTTGCTGATTATCTTGAGAACCGCTGTACTGTGAAGTGAGAGGAAGGAAAGTTACACTGAATTTCTCGTAATCCCTAGACCCAGTGCTTGGCCTGGTGACCCAAGGACTGTTTTGGAAAGGATAAAAGAGGGAGCAAAATCCCATCACCACAGGCAGACAGGTCCAGGCAAGGCTAGATTTGTTTCACTGAGCAAACAGCTGCTTACCTCCCCACCAAGGATGTGCCTTCAGAGCAATAGTCTTCTGCTGCTCTCCTCTCGTCCAGTTTCCCTTGTTTGGCTATAGCTGGCAGTGACTCCGTGCTGAAAGCAAGATGAGAGATTGTTAGAACTGTAATCAAGTTAATATTATTATTAACTTTTTAATTACTATTGTTAAAATGATATCATAGGAAATAATGAAATTAACTATAACAAAAAGTACATTTATTTTGGTCTCGAGTGAAGCTAAGACACACTAGTTTTATGGATTCCTACTCACTAAGTGCATGATTGAAGCACTTGGAAAGGCAAAAGCCTTGCTCTGTGCAGAGCACAAATTGAATATGCAAGTGGACATGCTTTTTGTTTTACATTCATTCAGTCCTCATCACATTCTTAACTTTACGGTGTTGACAAAAGGTACCGCCTCCATAGCATTGCGGGTTTGGTATGGTCTCATTGGAAAGAGAGTTCATTAGCTTAAACCTCCCATGATAAAAGCATAAATAGTTCTCTGCTTTTTGTCACTACAACTTGACCTTTGCCCGTGAATCACACTAAAAGCATTTTTAAGAACAAGGTCTCAAAGCAGAAAAATGTGTGCTTAACTCAGTTTGATCACAAGTTATTGCTGGGTGGGAAGATACTGGTTGGTTTGAAAGCTGAAGTGCAATTATAATTGTGTCATTTTACCAAAAAAAAAAAAAAAGTACGCAATACTAATTTTTCTCTTTAAACAATATAGTATGTATAGTATGTCATCACACTCCTTCTATCCTCGTAACTAAAAAAGTACAATACTAATTTTTCTCTTTAAACAATATAGTATGTATAGTATGTCATCACACTCCTTCTATCCTCGTAACTGCTTAGGGAAATTCACTAGTTCAAATGAATTGGTCTAAAATCAGTCTAACTCCTTGTGTTATTTCAAATGTGTACTGATTTCTGTGACTAAATTTTGTTTCTGCAATTACATTAAATATTTTGGTGGTTTATATTTTGACAGTTTAATAAGCAGATATAATGGAAGTGAAATACTAAATGATAATATAATTTCTCATCTTAAAGTATTACATTATGCCATTGTGAAAATAAACTGAGGAAAAATAAATTTGTTTGAAAATAAACTTTTCACAGTGGCAAAATTGTGCGGTTGTTGCAGTGAGGCTAAAAAAAGGCCTCTTTTTTTCTGACAACCTTGTCAGAACTTTGGATTGCTATGATGTTAGCCTAACTTTAATGTTTTTTAAAGGTCATCAGTGAGAAGTGGAGAAATGGCTAAATTGACCCAGTTAATTGACAATGAAGTCTTCTGGGCTTATGCTACTTATACAACTATTGTTCTTCTAAAAATGATGCTAATGAGTCTTATAACAGCATACTTCAGAATCACAAGAAAGGTAAGAAATTGGGAATACTGTCTAGTAGAATAGATTGAAATTTGTATTGAAACACAGAAATATCACAGGTGTTTCTTTTCTTTTCAGCTTTCATATGCTGGCGCTGTTCTTTTTCTTCCTCCTCCCTCCTCTAATGATATTCTGAGTTTGGTGTGCTGGTGCTTTGTTGGTCTCAAATGGATGACATCTTTAACCTAATTATGAGATAATTATGAGACTGTATCTTACAGTTTCGTTTGACTTACTCTACCCTTCTAAAACATTTCTATTATTTTTAAATAAGAGTTTTTAATAACTGTAATTTCCACTGTCTTCTGCAGAAAGCTGGTGTCCAGGGTATCCAATTTCTAAAGCAAATACAATGTGATATGGAGCCATGTAACATGAATAACCAACTAGTAGGGTCAGAAGAGGGGATATGAAGTGGACTTTTATGCATCTATAACCCTTTCATGCAGTAATTCTAAAGCTCTTTACATTCCCTAATTGTTTTAGCCTTCCCATTGCAGGTAGGTCATTATCTAAAAAAAAAAAATCTAATTTTTTTCTAGAATGAGAGTCAGGCTGAAAATTTACGTGGATTGATGTGTAGGCTAGGTAGGTGTATGAAAGATCCACTGAGGTTTACTAAATAATGCAGAATCTGCATCTAGCTTAGGAGAGAGTGCTCATGGGAAGCATCGTGTTGTGTTTGCCCTGGTCTTGGTCTTCTCTAGGCATCTGCTCATGGTCACTGTTGGTAACACTCGGTCCTGGGCTGAAAGCCCTGAGTTTGCCCCATATGGCTGTTCTTGTGAGATCTGCTTCTGCATGACGGTGTGTGCTTCAAGGATTTTGTTGCAGTCCTTTAGGTGAAATGCTGCTTTTTGTTCCTGCTGGGTGCAAGAGAACCCAGCTGAACTGTTCTGTGGTTCATGAAGTCCTAATAGCACAGCATTTGAGCTGGTTTCTGATAGCTCTCTAGGTCTTTGGCACGGCTGAAGATTGAGCATAGTAGACCACACAGCCTGTCCTATATGTTCAAAACAGGAGGCCAGCCTGTCCATATGTTCAAAACAGGAGGCAGATGTCTGTGTCGTAACCTTATTTCCTTTTGCTCCTGTGGAAGCACGTCAGCTGTACTGGTCCTATATGTAGATACAGTGGAGTCCTGTATTAATGCTCATACTGTATTATGATCTGTATTTATGCAGGTGACAATTGGGCCTTCATTAATTTGGAGTACTTGGTTTTCTTAAGATGGACAGTAATATTACAAGCAGACAAATTAGTAAAGTAATTTTTATTTCCTATTTAATATAAAAAAGTCTTTAAAATGTTAAGAAAAAATGGAGGAAAACAGTTAGTGGAGCAAGAGAAGGTAAAGTGTTGCTGATGCTGATACTGTTAATGTGTCTCCAGAATTTTTAGGCCAAGGATATTTCACAGAAAGGAATCAAGACTGTCTCAGAAAGCAATCATGTAGCTCTCCTAAAATCAGAAGGTTTTCTTGACTTAAGCCTGCGTAGCCTGAACGGTCCACAGAATGCATGTGTCAGCAAGGAGACATCTACTGCAGTGTACGCTAACAGAATTAAATGTTGTTTTCAAATAGTGTCTTACAGTATTTGGTGGTAATAACGGGTCATATAAGTGGAAAAATTTGTACCTAAGAGGAAAGGGAGAAACTTATTTGGTCATAAATGAGAATGGGATGAGTCTCTTGCATGCTATTGCTGTGTAGACTTCTGAAGAAGGAAGGGATCCAAAAGGACTTTCAGATAATTTGTCAAGAATAGTGAAAAAGAGAATTAGGCAGTACAGACAGTAGTTCTGCCTTCCAGGTCCTTATGTTCCTTCAGCCCACTGGCATTATTTCAGGCTGAGTATCAGTCGTCTGCCATGCTTGTCCATCTTAGAAGAAGGCTTTATCTACATGCATAAATTACATTACATTACTTCATCAGCACGCAAGCCACATACAAGCTAGGCTCAAGAAAGCAGTAATGCAGTGAACAATATATTATTCCCCGTGCATTTAACTTCGGGTAAGTTATGTGAGGTTATAGAGGCATTAGTAAAAAGAGTGACCTTTATAGCAAGCTGCCTTGACTAGAAAAAACATTCTGGCTTCTAATGTCTCTTGTGTGTTTATGTTTGAAATAGGCATTTGTCAACCCAGAAGATACAGCATCATTTGGTAAAGGCGAGAATGCTAAAAAATATCTGCGGACTGATCCAGATGTTGAACGTGTACGCAGGTAATGCATAGCAGTCTTTAAAAATTATTTTAAATAGCAGAATAATACCAAATCAAGGAATTAATTTCACCCCATTCTCTTTGGCAAGCCTGTGTGTGTTTTGCTTTATGTAATAATCTAATACATTAATTTGTCTAAATGAACAAACCGTTCCACATTCAAACGGTCAGCATGCATACTAAAAATAATAAGTCATTGTCTGATTATAATAGCTAACTCTTGGATAGTATCCTGTATGCATGGGGGAAGTGGTGAGAAGATTGTAAAGTCCGACCGTAAGTTGATTTGGTATGAAGCAGTGTACCTGAAGTGTAAATCAGCTTTCTATATAATTTGAACACCAGTTGCAATAATTGCATCTTTTCCTAAAGTGTAAAGGAAATAACAGGGAGAAGAGGAGTAAAACAATGTTAAAGTCATGGAACTGCAGAGTTGTAATGAGGGCGTTAATCTGGCAAATCGTATTGCGTGGGAGTCAAAGCCTTTTTGCTGGATTGAATCGAGGTTACTCACTGATGTGTCAGTTCTACAGGAAAGTTGACCAGCCTTCTGGAATAATGCTATTAATAGTATGGCAGTGTGCAGCCTGCGGTGTATGTATTTTGTTTTGCAAGATTCATGGCAGAATGTAAGATGTATTTCAGTGGGCTAAATGTTGCAGCTTATTTAATTTTATTTAGCTGATGGCAAAATTTTCAGTTACCAAAATCATAACTTTAGAGATGCTGTTTGATATACCTGTGCTAACAAGGAAAGCTTTAATGGAATGCTTTCCATATCACTGTTCCTTAATGAAGCTAACAGTTTATTTGCTATATATATTTGTATACCGAAAACTTGAATGTGAATGAACTGTTCTCATTTAAACCACCATTAGGGAAGATCTTGAAAATAAGTATCAGCTCTGATTTCAGAACAGTGCATCCTTGCAAATGTAGATGCCTGTGGTTCCATGAAGGCTAGTATATTTCTGTATGTCTCTTCTGGATTAAAATCTCAGAAAGAAGAGTCTAATCTCAGTGGACCTTCAAGATGCTCTGAACTTTCCTTTTCTCCCCCTGAGTGGTTTAGGGAGTCGTTAGTTGTTTAATTTGCTGATTGTTATATAAAAATGGGTGCTTTTTCGTGAGGAGTAATTCCTTTCTATTTGTAAATTCTAAGAGGACAACTAAGTCAATGCTAACTTCATGACCAGATGCTCTTTTAACTCAAATTGATATGTTAGAGAAATGACAACCACCTCACAGAGTCATTTACACAGATTAGATTTTTAAAACGCTGTAGTATCAAATCCTGTGTTGCTGTTTCGCAGAGCTGCTCAGACTTCCCAGACCTAGTAAGTCAACTTGGTTCTAGTTACTCCATTGGTGTTGCAGCATCCATTTTTTCCTCCCAGCAATGGTTCTTAATGGAAATTTCATCTATTTTCTTTTTGTGCTGGTTTTGGCTGGGATAGAGTTAATTTTCTTCACAGTAGCTAGTATGGGACTATGTTTTGGATTTGTGCTGGAAACAGTGTTGATAATACAGGGATGTTTTAGTTACTGCTGAGCAGTGCTGACACAGAGTCAAGGCCTTTTCTGCTTCTCACACCACCCCACCAGCGAGTAGGCTGGGGG
>NW_008795252.1:4137041-4153357 GCF_000699145.1 Aptenodytes forsteri
ACGGAGTGAGCAAGTGGCTGTGTGGTGCTTAGTTGCCGACTGGGGTTAAACCAGGACACTTTTGCAAGCTTCATGGCAACAGATAATGCCACATAGATTTAGCATGGCTTCTCTTCTATATAAGTGACTGGAATTTGTTCTGTTTATGGGTATAGAAAAGACATTACTTTCTTCAGTGTACTTTTTTTGGGGAAAAAAAAAAAGCTGGAGGATATGGTTCCTTGTAATGATAAATGAGTTCAGAAAGCAGCTGCAAAACAGCACCATGTTCTGATTCTAGTTGGCTGTGAAATATGACATAATTAGTAAGGCTTAGAGGTTGTTTCAATCAGTAAATTTGGCTGGAAGTATAATTTATCTAAAGAGGTAAAGGGAGCAGGGAAGGTTTAGGAAGAGGCGTGTAAGAATACTTCAAGATCTGGAGTTCAGTCTCAACACATTTTTAGTAAATTATATTATGGTTTCAAAATTTCAAACATTTTTCAGCTATTTTAGTGCTTAGTGGTGAAGAAAATGAACCAAAAGCATAACTGTCACACCTGCTAGATGCTCAAAAATAACATTC
Source organism: Aptenodytes forsteri (assembly GCF_000699145.1). Lineage (NCBI taxonomy): Eukaryota > Metazoa > Chordata > Aves > Sphenisciformes > Spheniscidae > Aptenodytes > Aptenodytes forsteri. The sequence goes on from NW_008795252.1 coordinate 4,137,607, forward strand.
TTCAAGATGATTGAACTTCATGAAGATTTGATAGAATGTTTCATATATAGGATATTTCATATTTTCTTTATGGAGACTAGAAACTGAGTTTATGGGATTGGAATAGACCATCTGGGGCATGAAGTCTAGTAGTTGCAGTCACAGTCATCCAGTTAATTGATGTTCAGTTGAGAGAGGCTACAGCAAATTCCAGGTGTCTTCTTCCCTGCCTTTCCTTGCATTCTTGCACACGCAGGTGCGCTCATATACCTCACGTAAGTCCCTAATATTACCAAGATCCTGAGGAAAAACTAAGACTTTTCATACAGAAGATGAGAAGCTTAAAAATGTGGGGTGTGGCAAGAGAGACCAGAGCAATGTCACGTGAACATGCCGAAATCATTTCAGTAGCTGAATCAAGTCCCCACTGCAGAGGAAGCCAGCAGTTGTGTTAGGGCCTTAACAGTAGCATGATCTGAAGATGCTGAGAAATAATGATGCTTGAAGTGGTTTATTCAACAAAATGTAATACTGTAAAACAACTTTGCTTCTTTCCCCAGAGGCCACCTGAATGACCTTGAAAATATTGTCCCATTTCTCGGCATTGGACTGCTGTATGCTCTTAGTGGCCCTGAGCTGTACACAGCCTTGCTGCATTTCAGGATCTTCGCTGGGGCTAGGATCACTCACACTTTCGCATACTTGATCCCTCTTCCCCAGCCCAGCAGAGGTTTGTCTTGGGCAGCTGGATATGCAGTGACCATCTCGATGGCATACAAAGTGCTGAAGACGGCGTTGTACCTGTAACAGAGTCGTAGCTTCTGTGTACCATTCAACATTCCACGCAAAGCTTCCAGCAGTGTATGTTGATGTCTAGAATGAGCCAGCATGAGTTTTCCATGGTGACTGGAATTAATTTTTTAACAGAGGCTTTTCATTCCTGTTCAGAAATACTTCTTCTTGGAGGAAAAAAAATCCTTCTCCCTGTATTCCCTATTCATGGGCTGCATTGCCAAAATGTTAGATTGAATGTTCCCTTTGCGATTTGTCAAGTGCTTATGATTCTAAACATGCGATGATGCTGTATTGATAGCATGTGTGGTAATTTTCTACAGATGCACTATTTTTGGCTGTAGCTCTGAAGTCTAAATCAATAAAGACAAGAGGAAAAAAAAGAGTGTTTGTATTTTTGTTTTCATTTTGACTCTTCTCACTGCAGCCAGCAAATAGCATGTCACTATGTATCTGGAAGAGATTCCAATCATCCAGTTTTTGAAGAATGCTTACCTTATAATGAGATATAACCAGTAATGCTAGGCTTGTTGTAAAGAATCTTTGATGAAATTGTTGTTTGTATAATCCACTTCGGGATTAAAAAACCCAAACTGTTGCAGCTCAATTTCTCTCAGTTGAATAGATTAAAAAGAAAAAAAGTATTTGGGCTAGACTCTGTTTAGTGACACTGGTGAAAATTTGAAGTGATTCTTTTTGTTGAAGTTACTCTAAACGTAGGTTTTGTGACTGAATAAAGTGTAGACTCTTCGTAGTTTTGTTGGTTTTTTTAATAAATTCAGCATAAACTGAGTGACACTTGCAAATGTATATATCAAATAATTGAGATGTGAATATATAATTAGTTTGCATGTCATACTGTCATAAATATGTTGCTGATAGAAAATTTTGCTCTTTGCTTATATCTTTCTATGGTGTGTTAGTTTGAAATATTTTCTTTAAAGACTCTTCCTGGTCTCTTTTGTTTTGTTTGGTTTTGTAGCTGTGGCTTAAATAATAGCACAAGATTTCAAGAGAAAAAAAAAAGTGACCCAGAAGAGTTTTTATATCCAGTGTGCTGGTCGTTGATAAGTTTTAAATGGCAGAAGTCAGAGTGCAACATGCTTGGTTTACTTTCCTACCCCAGAAGCTGTGCTGCTAAGGGATAGCCCAGAGAGGAGCTGGAGAGTTCTCTCTGCTGCCTCCATATGTCAAAGGCTTTGCTTTTCTCTTCTTTTAGCGTGGGAGAAGTGGAGGTAGTACCGCAAGGCATATCACAGGAGGGCCTACCTATCTACCCACAGTTGTCAGGTGAACCAGTGGAAGTCCGTGCAGTGTTGCGTTAGGCTGTAACTGAAAAGGGTTGCAGGAGTTGTCAGGAAGGGTACAGACAGACTGCTTTAAATCAAAGAAGGGAGATTTTTATTGCAATTCAAGGATAGTGTTTAAGTCATGTCTACTAAACAAGAGAAGGGTGGGACCTGAAATCAAGAAGTTAACATTGATTTACCAGAAATTAAATCTCACTAATGAGTGAAATACTGAAGAGCTGGATCCTCTAGAAGGAGGATGCTTAAGAGAGGAGGATTAAAAGTAGAACATTGTGGAGCTTCAGTTCCTGAGATTGCAGAGTAAGCACACATCACCACCTCTGGGTTACCAGGGACTCCAGCAGGAAATATGGGCTTTCGTGTTTCTTCTCCTCACATCTTTCTCCACCGCTTCCTACCTGTGCTGTTTCCCTCCTATTCTTTCTTTGCTAGCTTTTCATGGGATCTTGAGACCAGCTAACTTGGATGGTATCATTGTAACAAGGTAAGATTGGCCATCAGCTCCTCCTAGCTTGAGAAAGACTAGTGATGGAGGGAGAAGAGGCCAGCCTGGGGCCTTGAGCTGGGGCCCAAACCAGTCGTCAGAGTCAACTTGCCAACTCAGATTGATCTGTCTGTGGCTAATCTGGCTCCTTATATTGTAATACCAGCATCTAAAGCTGTATTTCCCTCACTTCTTTGTAGCTTGCCTCTTCTTTCCAGCTGTGTGTCTTTCTATCAATTTAAAACAATGGGAAAGTAGCCGTCATGCTGAGGGACCCATTTGAAATTCAGCAGCAGAGCGAGCCCTTTCCTTTAGCACCAAAAAGGCTCTTTTGACAAGCCTAGTTGTCATTGCCAGACACATCCAGGAACAGCATTTTTAACTCCTTTTGCGTCAAGCTTCTGTACAGCAATCTCATTCTGAAGAGAATTACCTGGAGCCTGTCTTTATTTCTGTGATCTTACATTTGAAACAAAAGTAGTTTTAAATCCCTTCCATTTGCTCGGTGGTTTCAAAGCCCTGAATATACACTCGCTATGTGCTGAGAAGTAGAAAAGATAAGCGGAAACCCTTAGAAATACCTAGAGTGATTCAATATTATTCTGTGTTTCTCTTGCATTTATTTTAAACGTATATTTTATTTTCCTTTGCTCCCACAAATACAATCTGTGCATCTGGGTGGGCTACGTGCTCAATCTGGGAAATCTGCCTTACCAGCTTCAGTCAAACTCTGAGTGCCAGCTCCGTGGAAGTGTGTTGGAGTTGTCTTTGTCAAACGGCTCTTGCATTTCTCCAGGCCATGCCTTAGAGAGGTATACTGTACCTGTTCTTGTACAGCTGTAAATTTTAAAAGGTTAGCTTATTTTCAGGAGAACTAGTAAAGGAAAAAGAGTGTATTAGTTGAATGTATTACTGAGCTAAACTGAATTTTCACCTTTTAAAATATGCACATGTGGATTTTGGACTGCTGTTACCAGGTTCTGTTACAAAATCATTAAATGAAATAATCTGTAACTCTGATGAAATGACTGGCTGTTATCAGCAGGTATGCTGCTTTTGACCTGGTGAAAGTACAGAAAAGGCTAGTCCATGGCAGACATATAAGAAGAGGTCAAACCAACGTCTTCTAGGCTTCATTTCTGTTCCTTATACCTGTTATTCCCACCACTAATCTTAGGCGACTGGAGAAACTACAGGTTTTCTTTTCTCTGCCAATTATTCCTGGCGTTTTATATTCTTACTTCTCCAAAGTACTTTGTGTATCTTTGAAGTGGCTCTAATAGTTGACCATGAGGTACTTTAAAATGCTAGCTGACATAGCTTGACCTAGTTAGCTGGTTTCGTCTCTGAGTGAATTTCATGGGCTGCTTCGTTTTCAGAATTGTAAACATGTAAGCAATTCCTCAATTTAGTTTTTGACTCTATGGGTAAATGCTTATGTGGCTTTGGCCAAAGTTCCTTTGTCTGGTTTTCATGGCTGCAGACAGATAACACTGAAGGCAGTGAGTTGTTGAGAGGGCTGGTGCCTGGCAAAGAGCTCTGAGCTAGGACTTGCCATTTGAGCATGACTTTGTGTCCTGTCACAACAAAGCAGGTGTTTAAAACTATGAATGATACATTAAATGTTTCCTTGAATTTTCAGAAGCAAGTGTATATCTGAACTTCACTTCCTTCAAGGTATTTATTTCAACAAGCTAGGTCAATGTTTCTGAAAGTGATGGAATTGCATAAGTCACCAAAATAGGGGAAAAGAAGAGCTTAGGCTCCTAATTCAAATCACTTTGGGGTTTTGAAAAATTTTCTAGTCACCTGAAGCCTGTTATGGTCATATACTCCATGCTTAGCTGTGTCTCTTCCTAGTTATTTACAGAACCAAATTCAATCTAGATTTTTGGTGGAAAATGCTTGTAATGTATGTCCTTTCTAAAAGCAAAAACTAAAAAGCAAAACTTTAAAAATACCCTTTTAAAAGTAACAAGAATGTTGTCTGTTATTATTCAAACTAACATGTTTTTCATTTCAAGGCTGAAGTTTAGGCAGAACTTTTCTCTTTTCCAAACCTCGTCCTGCCAACTGAGATGGCACATCAAGTGCTCTGTGAAAGGTTGTATTGACATACCTTAAAATACTCTTATGATTAAATACCTCCAGCTGTTGGACACTTAGAAAAATACGTCTTTGTGATTCACTTTAAGTGAAGCAAAGCACTATTAACTAAATACTGATTTTTGAGCTTCCAAATCTTGATTAGTAACTCCCACTCATAGATTTTGAAAGCTAAAATAGATCATTAGCTCCTTCAGCCTGACCTCTAGTGGAAAATATGCCATGGAATGGCTGCCCTTCTGCTGAGGTTAGTTTAGTCACAGCATGACTTCCAGAAAGGTGTGTGATCTTCATTCAGAGACTTTGGGAGGCAGGCATTGATTCACTCTTTTCTATGACATTGTTTCTCTCTGGAATATATGCACACTAAACATAGTCTTTAAAAACAGCATAGGTTCTTTTTGTTGGTTTGTTTGTTGTTTGTTTTTTTGATCGAGGCAGTTACTATTAAATTATTGCAGTACAAGGAGGAATATGAAATATTTTAAGCAGGTGCTTTCCTCCTACAAAGCACTCTGCTCTTTACTCCTGTACACTCTCGGAAAAACAAAAATTTAGAGCCCCTTTCTGCATGTAAAAAAATAGTACTCTTCTGTTTTAAAAGTAGGCGTGAGAAATGTGAGGTATAATGCCCAAAGTTTTTTTCTGTATAATAGTGCTAATTAAGCATTCTTAGGAATATATGTTACGGTGAATATGCACACACGGGGCTGTATTCTGCACAAAGGCTTGGAATGTATGAAGTTGTAACCATGATCCTATGTCATAAATTCTGTAAGTAGTACTACAGTGATGTAGGGCATTCCTTGCTAGCCTGCAGTGAAGCATCTTGAAGTGGATGCTTAGAAAAGAGTGGAAAATTACATCTCCAGCACGCTTTCTTCAAACCCTACTGAGTTGTAATATGGGCAGGGGAATGGTGGCTGACTTCTGTTAACTAGTCATTCCTTGACTCCTAACTCCATTCCTTGACACAGCATTTTCAAGTACTGACCTGCTTGCCAGGTGGCTGCTTTTGCCATGGAAACACGTTTAAAGCTAATCTATTTTTATACATTAAAGGAGATTATTTTAGCAGTGGCCACATAATCTCCACAATTGAATGCTTTTATATCTAGTTCTTTGCTGGTGGATCCCAGTGTGCATCTTTCTTTTATTCTACATCTTATATGTGCTGGTGGACTTTTGGGAGACCTTAAGAAGACGAAGTTCCAAGAAACCTGTCTTTTAAAAATAAAAAGAAAAAAAGAAGAGTGTTTGTCTCATGGGTACTGCTCGTCCAGTGAGGGGGGATAAATTCAGAAGGTAGTGTCAGTCCTGCAGAAACAATAAGGAGGAAAAAAAAGAAAGGGAGGACTGAAAGGGGGAAAATACTTTAATGATAGCTTAGCACAGCATCAGGCAGCAAACTGGATGAAGACTAGTAGATGAAGCGTTGTAAGAGAGGCAGATAGCTTTCTGCTTCTGTGATTTTATTTTATAAACCCACGTTACTATCTCTATTTAAAATAAGTTCATTTTTAAGAATGTTTTTCCGTGTGTATCCAGTCATTAAATATCTGCAAAGAGGATTATAAATACCTCAAATCAGAGTGAAGATGACCCATGGGCTGGGTCAACTCGGTAGCTAATTCTGTTTAATCAGTTGCCTCTTGAGGCACCTGTGGCACACAGGCCACTGCTGTGGGAGGTAGGAGTTGGCATTGCGTGACTACGAAGAATAGCCTGTGAAACTGCCCCAAAAATGACATCACACCTACAACATTGGAGAGGATGATTATTTTTTTGCGTGTGGAAAGTCATATATGACACTTGTTTTCAAATTTATGGAAAAGTATCCCTTTTCACTGCGATACATTCATGGAAATCAGAAAGGACCTTCAGAGCAAGGGTGAGTTTGTCTGGGAGCTGGGCAGAAAGGGTTCAGCTCTGTAGGTTGTCCCACATTTCTCGGAAGAATTTCTGAGCTTCATCTCTTTAACCTTCACTTTAGAGAGGAGCTGTAGGGATTGGTGTACGTGGAATTGCCACAGAAGTGCTCAAGGTAGGTTAAAATTCTTAATCTCTAGGTGTCTAAGAGACCTCTCTATAATTGCTATAAAGGTAGAACTTCATCTGCTTCCTCTTTTGATAGAAAGTGACACTACAAACTCAGTTTTCCTTAACGAGCCTGCAGTTACATTCTAGCGTGCATGACTGCCTCATTTATTTAATGCTGGGTAGCTATACAACACAAAGTTGTTTACTATGGGATTCTCGCATCAAACCTTTGAGCAGGTATGGTCCATCTTAGAGGCTGCGTTTCTCAGAGAGCAGGGCTGGCAACTTAGGTACTCTTCATGTGAGTGTCCCTTCTGTACTCTTAAAGGGGTGTTTTCATAAGAAAGACCCACTTTGTTACAAATACAGGTACTCTTTGGTACTGAAGTTAGCTGGGACGAGGTAGCTTGTGCTACTCAGCTCTTCTGTTGTCTCTCCAGCAATTTGGAGTTTGCTGTCGATCTCTCCTTATCTTCAGCTGGGAGAAGGGTCCAGTGCTACTGATCTGCCTCGTTAGCTGACAGGTGGCTTATTCCACTAATATTTCATGAGTGCTTCATGATGATTATGATGAAATGTTCACTGCTAATATAAGTGATAAGCACTAAATCTTATCCTTTGCTCATTGGGTGAGTTTTTGGAAGTTTTGTCAAACTGGAATTTAGTTTCCGTTGATGCTCAGCCCTTGGTTGGAGTTTGATATACCTGTGTACTTTCAAGGTAAATGAAATTAGTTCTGCGGGTCCTCTTGGTTTTCCTTGGGATTGTTCTGCAGATGAAAACCGGGGTGCAGTTTCCTTCTTTGCGTCTGGAGTTCTGTGGCAGCGTTGTTTGTTTATGGCTGTTTCATTTAGATTCAGTTCATTTTGAGGAATCCAACTTTCTTCAGACAAATCGGACTCACTCAAAAGAATGACTGTTAGCTCTCCTTTTGTTTTGCTTCATCTTTCTGCTTTGCCCAAGTGGAGTTTAGTGTTAAGTATATTACCAAGGTAAGTGTCTATGTGTTAGAAAATAATAAAATGGGTGGACTTTTTCCTTTCTTTAATTTTGGTCTTCCCTTCAACATTTCTTCATTCCTGATGAGAAACGAGCGATTCTCTCAGATTCATAGGCATGGCAGTAGGTTTTTCTTCCCTCTGCTCATTCTTAATTTCGTGTATGGTACCACTAGATGTCCCTCTTTGGCTTTTTTATTAGGTTTCAGGACTGGGCCTGTGAAGAATAAAGTAGCTGTGCTCTGCATCTCTGGCAGATTGAGTTGTAGGGGGAAAAGAATTTGCAAGCTTTAAAGAAGAAATTTATAATGGATATTAAGGCAAAATAGTGTCTCCGTACAGTAAACTTGTACTAAGAAGAACTTTATGGAAAAAGTGACCTTTGTGAAAACAGAATATTTAACCTGTGGCTGAAGCATTAGAATGTTTTGTGTTGTTTTGCTTTTTTAAATTAATAAGGCACCAGGTAACTGCAACATCTGAATTCTTCTACTGAGGTTCCTAGAGAACTAGGCAATTTATATTTTAATTGTCTGCTATTGTTTTTGATAAGTAAATACATTTTATGATTTGTATTTAGCAGTAGGGTAATCTGAACAGGACTGAGGCTGTTCAAAAACTTGAAGTGAGTAAAGAAGCGGAAATAAAACTCAGAAGCTGTGTCTGTCTGCCAAAATATCCAGAGGAGAGACTCAGCGCAAATAGTTTACTTGAAAGTATCTTGATAGTTACAGAATTCAACTCGGGAATTTAAAGGTGCTGTAAAAAAATATTGCTTGTATTTATACAAAACTGGGATGCCCTAGAAAGCAATGTGTGCACAGCAGATTTACTTGTCACACGAAATGCCAGGAAAGTGGTGGGGGGCATCTTTGAGTGATCCACTTGGCACAGAGGTGGAGTACAGTGTCAGCATAATGAATAGGACCTTGCTTGGTGGATGGAAAATATTTTAAATTGAGTTTTTATTTAATGGATTTGAACTTTTCATGCCCAATTACCTTTTTGCTGAAAGAGAACAATAATAATAATAACAATAATAAAGTGCAAAGGTTCAGTTTCATTCTAGAAATAGGGAAATGTGCTTGGAGAGCTGTCAAAAGGCACAGTCAGATCTCAGGAGCACGGAGCAAGGTAGCTAATGCTCTGGAGCGGATGTCCATCAACTTCTTTTGTGGCTTTATATGTCCTTGTCAATGGTAATGTGACAGAATGGGGTGAGTCATGTACAGGGACGGATGGCAACAGAGTTGGTTAAGGTCAGAGAACGTATGTCCTTGCAAGGGGGTTTATATGATTTTCTTAATTTGACCAGTTAAGTCTTATAGGTGCACGAATGATGGAGAAACCCACCCTGCAAAATGAAGCTAACAGGATTTAGGGAAACTATTCCAGGCTATATAGAAGTAAATCCTTCCCACAGAAAGCTTAATCCATCCTATAGCAGGAATGTAAGAAGGATGAAGAAAAGCAACAATCCCTATTAAATTCTATGGGTCTTTTCCTTCTGAAATAATAACCTGTTCTCAGTGAACTTCCATTGTAGGAATTTTTAATTCCAGGCACACGTACATCTACAAAGAGAAACTTAGCCCAGATGTGTTGAACTGTACTAAATAAAAGTGTACTTTTAAGAGTGTATGTAACGAGAGAGGACACATCGGTATGTTATTTATTTAGTTCTCATCGCTATGATATCTGGGTTACAGTGTATTGACTATAGACGTAATTCAGAGACCAGTGAATTGGATGGAAATGTTCCCACTGACTTTCACAGGCTTTGTATCTAGACAAGTAGTGTCTGTCATATTCCATTCATTTAATTCAGTATGTGCAGAATACAGTCTGCACTAAAATATTTACTGCAAGCAACGGTGTCCAGATAAAATATTATATTTTGTAAAATTTCAGAGAAAAAAACTGTCAGGTAGGTGCCACCCTACTTCAGCTTTAGCTCTGCTATAACTACCACTAGAAGTGGCTGGTCCATTGTTTACATATTCTTGATCACAGCAAGAGCTTTATTGATGGATGGCCTTTGACTTGGCGTTACTGATGGCTCATACGGTGCAATCCTCAGCAGGGGACATAAGAGAGCACTACTTTAAAATGGATCCTGCTGGCCATGTGGTGCTGTTTTGTTCTGTACACTGCTAAAAGGGCCACTGTCAACTTGAAATCTAGTCAATTAAAAACAAACAGGCTAATAGGAGCTTCATGTCCCCATGTCCTTTTGCCAGTTTCTGTGGGATTGCAATCAAGAGCATCCTATTTTTAACCATGTTTTTCTCATTCTTGTTGGTGGCTTTTTTTGTGTGTGCGCGTGTGTGTGTGTGTGTGAAAATATAAACCATGCTAAAGGAGGTACTGTCCACTTCACTGACATGGAAATGAAAGAGTGAATATGACTAAACCCAAAGCATACAAATAATCCACATTTGCTTTGTGTATTTCACAGAGTAAGAAAAAAAGGTATTTTTCCTTTAACTCTTTCAGTTACTAAGAATTTTGTCTGAAAATTTACATGGACTGAGCTTAGCAGTTTCAATAGACAAACTGAGTGGTTTTTATGGCAACCTCTAAAAATTATAATTTTAAAAATTGAATAAAATTTGTTAGATCTGAATAAACATTTTTAAAATACTTTTTGAAACAAACTGAAAAAATCATTAAAATTGCCCTGATTGGAGAAATCAAAATATTTTGTTTTGTAAAACACCACAATTAATTATTTTTACAATGGACCCAATGCATTTTCTATGCACTTACCTACAGATAACATTTAACTATGCTTACACAAACTTCTCTTTTATCTAGAACCACCCCCTCTGAATTAATAGTTCCAACAGCACTTAAAATTGGAGTCTGGAGCTGCTCAAGATGGTCTGTATTTGGTCACACAGTGGGCTATGTACTGGGGAATGCCATGGAGGCCAGACAGGGCTCATCATTAGGGGACTGATTCTAGAGGCATTGAAGATCATCAGTTTCCGTGGACTGCAGGGCAAATTGGTGGCATTCAGCACTTTAGTTTGAGTGTATGGGTTCAGGTCAGAACTATTGATTTGGGATATTGAAAGACTCTTGGGAAGTTTTCTGTTCAGGGCACTGCATGGCTTCTAGAGAGCTACCCCAGCACCAGTGACAAAAGCAATGCAACTTGTGGACAATGCATGTCACATCCACTGAAGACCAGGGACTACCTGACCATTGAGATACCAATACAGAAGATACCGATCTCAGTCCTATATTGAGAGGCCCATCACACAACTGAAATTGTTTTTCAGCTGCTAATATAAATGCTGTTTCTCTTTAAGTTTGATTATCAATTTTCTCCTTCTGTTTTGAAGTATTAAAGTGAGACTAGCAAACATACCAGAGAGTGATCTGAGATCCTCATATTCTCCAAGGTCTCTGTGCTGTCAGTGGACTTGGTGTTGGCAATATAAAGTCCATTGCAGCCCTGGCAGAGCCAGTTGATGGAGTGGTTAATGATGCAACACTTTTTTTAGTAATGTGTCTCATTTGGACACCACAGCACATCCTGTTTGTATTTCATCTCTTTTCCCTGGTACTTTATCTATGTCCACTACTCTTGCGTTTTGACCCAAGGGACTTTTATTTTAATCATTTGCTCTTCCTACCTGAACTTTCTTGTACATACTTAATATTACTTTACTTGTGACTTGAACATATGGAACAGATATTTTTAATTCTCACAGTTAACGCTTGATTGCTTAAAAGATATATTTTTCTACTTTCAAAGAAAGCATTTAAAATCTCCTATATTCTCACTTGCTACCCAGAAAGATGTTTAGTGCTGACCAGGAATGCATACAAAGTGAAACTCTTCTGATGATATTTTTTTTCTTCCCCCCCTAGCAGGACAGTAACTGACTTTAATGAACGAAGAAGCCTTATCCAGTGGGGACTTGACGTTTCTTTGCAGGCATGTGGGCTCATTTGGCCCACTCATGGACCTGTTTTATGTAGTCGTATTAGGGAGGCACCAAATGCTGGCAGGTAGGTTTTATTAGCAGGGCCTTGATATTGTGAGAACCTGGTTACAGATAGCTCTGACTGAGAGTAGCAGTTGCTTGCTTCTGCTCATAAAAACTAAGAGTTTTATAACTGGAGCACCAAAAGGCCTGTATTCTATCCCAATCTTATTTTTGAGCAAGTCAGGTAATATCTCTGTACTTCTGTTTCCAGTCTCCAAACTTTTATTAATAAAAGAATTGAAGCTTAAACAAATACTAACTACTGAAATTGCCTGTATACAAGTTGGCTGAGTTGTAGGTCACACACATACACTCTCACACACTCTTAGGCATAAATGTTCAGTTGTAAAGTAAGAGAAGAAGAGACAAAGAGACAAAAGGCAAAGTGCCAAAGAAAAAAGTAAAGCAGTGTGGTACCTTGGACTTGGAATGAGGAAACCTCTTCTACTGTTGACATGTGACAGGAGCTGGGCCACCTCTTTTTGCTTTGATTTTGTTTCTGTCACCTTTATTTTTGCCATTTTGAGCAAGGGACTGTATCTTACTACCAGTGAGATTTGTACAGAACCTAGCGTAACAGGATCATGTTTCTGATGGAAGCTGCAATTTTAATTTGTTGCTATAGGTGGTACTGTAATATTAATACATAATATTAAAGAAAGAAGAGGAAATAATGAAAAGGCAAGAACAATCAATAAAAAGAATGGTAACAAACAAATGCCGATGTTTCATACTGTCTAAGGAGAGTTCCAGCTGAGGTGATTTTTAAGCTTGAGGGGGATATGGTGACATTCATGTGGTGGCTTTTGAACAGAGTAGTGCAAGTCTGCTAGATACTACTCTGTTTTCAGATCTCTTCCACCAAACCTCAGAGAGCCATGGCTAGATCATACCCTGCTCCTTTCTCCTCACTTGATAATTGTGATAAAAACTGAGCACTTTACAAAAAGATTGTTCCAAGGTGACCAGGAAGTCTTGAGATAAGACATGAAAGTTAGAAGATATTTTCAAAATGAAGAAGGTTCTTGATATAGGCAGCCAAGAAAGTTTGAATGGAGTCTCATCCATAAGACAAGACAATCTCCGTAGTCTTCTTCAGCCTCATCCTGAACATGTTTCCCTCTCACTTAGCTTTTCTAGACTATGTTTTTTTACTTACAAAGAAGTACTACTTAGTTTTCTTTCATTTTATAGTATTGCTGTTTTAAAGTCTATGCAGTGGTTAGATAGTCCAGAGAGGAACCAAAACATAGTAAGACTTGTGCAGAAGTCCCTCCTGAGAGAGTTCTGTAGATCTCCCACTTCAAATTATTCTTTCTGATACATGTTACTTTGGCCAGAAGTGTGAATGTCAGTATCAAGCTCTCCAGCTTTTCCTTGGTTACTAAATTTGGGAATGCAGTAACATACATCAGTATTCAAGGCAGCTGGATTTTCTCAAAGCTGCTATTCTGACAGGATAATGCTTACTGATCTTCTATAGTGGCATCCATAATACATTCTCAAAGAACAGTTACTTTATCACAATAAAGGTGATTCTTTGGGCTATTGAGGTCAGCATGGGTCTCCTGGCTTGTCCTACAACCTCAGTGTTTAGAGTTCTCACATACTGTACGGGCTTTGAGTTGCAAGAGAACAAAGGATAAATGCGTGTCTTTCTCTTTAGGACTTTAGAAAGACTTAGAAGGGGTACAGGACTTACATGTTATCAGCAGACATGCTTTGTAGAAATATCTAGTTCATTTTTATAGTACTCCATACCTTGAAGGACATGTGGACTCTTTTCTGTAAGATAAGAAATATTGGGTGGGGGTTTGAAAGAAATGAATTTTTTAGCATGTCAAGGAAGACACCTGAAGTAAAAATACATAACATAGAATCATAAAGTAATTTAGGCTGGAAGGGACCTCTGGAGATCATCTCATCCAACACCCCTGCTCAAAGCAGGTCCAATTAGGTCAGCTAGCTCAGGGCCTCGACCAGCTGAGTCTCGAACACCTCCAACGGTGGAGATTCCACAACTTTTCTTGGCAACCAGAAAGGTTAGTTACTGAAGTCTTGTTATCAAAAGTTAGTTACCAAAGTTTTTAAAAAATAGTATAACCTTGTCCTAACACTTGTAGTGGGGATGATCAAAATATAGAGGTGCCGCTGTGTGTGTATAAAGGAGGGGGCAGAAGGTGGCAGGGGGAAAAGCCAGTGAAGTTCTTGAGGCTTAAGGGCCCATCTTGCACATTTGAGATGTATTGCTGTGGACAGAGAGCTACGTTCCTTGTAATGCCTCTTGGGTGCCTCACCATGGAGGTACAGGAGCACCTGTAGGGGTGGCTTGTAAAGAGAGGCTCCAAAGGAACAGAATTCATTTCTGATGAGTTTGTGCTAAGCCATGCATAGGGAAGGCAAGGATGTAGGTTCAGGTCCCACCTGAACCACAGCCTTCTGTTCCCTTAGACCAGTAATCTGGGACCCGATCCGGAAACCATCAGTTACTTGGAGATTCACTAGTTAATTGGAGTAAGCCTTTAATCTTCCCTGCACCTCATTCCTATTTGGTAAAACACAGATGGTGAAACCTGTACCTGTTTTGCTTATCTACGTCACAGGATCTTTGGGACAGATACTGTTGCTAATTATACAGTAGTTCCCCTGCATGCTACCATAACATTAATAATAATAATAGTAACCATCTTTCAGTATGCAATTATGCATTTCAGTGTAGACAAAATGTTATAGAGAAGGTATTCCACAATGTAAAATGTTTATTGTATAATCTGAAAGGTCTTTCTTTGTGTGGCGTGTGCGGTTTTCAGATATAGTTATGTTTACTCAGTACTGGTATTCCACAGTAAAATGTTTATTGTATAATCTGAAAGGTCTTTCTTTGTGTGGCGTGTGCGGTTTTCAGAGATAGTTATGTTTACTCAGTACTGCCAATAAAATATATTTTAACCTTCCCCCTCAAAATACATTCCACTGCATCACTATAATATCCTTGTGAAACAAACATTTGGATTTTTTTAACAACCCAAACTGTCATTTCACAAGGCTTTATACAAATGGGAAACGTAGTTAAGATTTATTTATTATGTAAAATGGCAGGGATTATTATGTTTATTACTTTTAAATTGCACAATGCTTTTACTTTAGGATCAATTTTAGAACACAGGATTAGCTACTATAACTACTGGCAGTTTTGGTGCCTTATTACCTTCTATTATATTCTGAAGTAATTTTCATTTATTTAATTTAAACTTCTGTCATTCTGCTTTTTCAAGCCTTAATGTCTCAGTTTCTAAAAATCCAGTTGGTGTTTTCTATCTCCGCTGCTAAAGAAGTGCTGTTATTAAGTGATTCGATGGCTTGTTTAGTCCCTTGACTGTTCCAAGGCTCACTTTGCTTAATTTAACTACTGTACTTGCCTGCTCCCTCTCTCCTCCCCCCCGCCCCTTTTTTGTTCTTAATTGTTTTCAGAGTACTCAACTTCCTGTGGGGAATCAGTCAGCATGCCAGACTTCAAAGCTCTTGTTACAGTAGACCAATTTGGCAATATGCTAATTTAAGCCTATTTTTATATCTTTCTACGTTGTTTGTACGCAAACAAAGACCATTTTGGACATTAGCGAAAGAGCGATGTCTTTGGAGGCCTTTTACTGCCTCAGATCTTATTGGGGGGGAAAAACAGAGTGACTCTTAGCCGTTGGAGATGGAAAATACCTGTAGGGTCTCATTTGATACAACCTCCTCTTAATTACTTGCTCCATTTTATTTGCTTTGGCCAATCCGGTCCTAGTCCTTCAAGTGAATCCACATACGTTGGATGTGGATTGGTGTCCTGGTTTCGGCAGGGATAGAGTTAATTTCCTTCCTAGTAGCTGGTACAGTGCCGTGTTTTGGATTTAGGGTGAGAACAATGTTGATAACACACCGGTGTTTTAGTTGTTGCTAAGCAGTGCTTACACTAGTCAAGGATTTTTCAGCTTCCCATGCTCTACCGACTGAGGAGGCTGGAGGTGCACAAGAAGCTGGGAGGGGGCACAGCCA
>NW_008795252.1:4153376-4159102 GCF_000699145.1 Aptenodytes forsteri
GGGGGGGACACGTTCGGAGTGATGGCGTTTGTCTTCCCAAGTAACCGTTACGCGTGATGGATCCCTGCTTTCCTGGAGATGGCTGAACACCTGCCTGCCCATGGGAAGTGGTGAATGAATTCCTTGTTTTGCTTTGCTTGCGTGCGCAGCTTGTGCTTTCCCTATTAAACTGTCTTTATCTCAACCCACGAGTTTTCTCACTTTTACCCTTCCGATTCTCTCCCCCATCCCACTGGGGTGGAGTGAGCGAGTGGCTGTGTGGTGCTTGGTTGCCGGCTGAGGTTAAACCACAACAACTGGCTTTAAATCAGGGTAACTGGGGTACAGCTCTCACTGTATGACCACGAGATGTGGGGCTGAGGGGCCTCAGCTGTGCCAATCATTAAGGGTTCACAGAATGAAAATACGTGAAAACTAGGGAACGCTTAATTAGACAGTTTGGACCTCTGAAATTACCAAGAACAGTGAAACAGGTTGAATCCGTGAACTTTTTAAGCGTGCTGGGCAAAAACATTGCATCTATAATTGCATGCACATTTACTGACACTGTACAATTTAAGCTATCAGGCACCTGACAGGTGAATCTAGGAGATGCATATGAAAATTAAGTACAAATTTATCTGCACACACAGTTGCATGTCTGAACTGCTTAGAAGGATCATTGATTCATGTTCCTTCATGGATGAAGTTACAGAGTGGTTTGGGCATAATCCAAGTAAGATTTTATGTGTTTAACATCACACATCATCTCGGCGAAGTCAATGAGGTCATAGTCCCAGCATCATCCATACTGGCTGTGTGCATCTTTGAATCATCTATCTTTAAAGATTTGGTCTGGATCCATCACAAAGCTATGATTAGTGCTATTTCTGTTAAAATAACGAGAGCACACAATTTGCTGCCGGCTTTGTGCATCATTCTGGTTGTAGGGTAGAGGATAGATGATCTGGCAGGAAGTATACTGGGACGATTTTTTGAATGAATCTGAACTGGCAAGACAAGTTTGGTTTGGGTCTGGTAAGCCCAGCATTTTTGTTACGTTATTAGGGGCCAGTGTCTTGTAGAACCATGACCTTGGATTTATCACCTGCTCATAGTTAGAGATGTTTAGCTTTTCAGTGGGATTATTTGATGATAGAAAGACAAATCCTGGCCGGATTCTGTAAGTCTTCAGTGGCATCAGAATCTTGTTCAAAGCTGTTATTAGCTTTGTATTTAGTAATCGATGCCTTTGCAGTTCTTGATTATGGTAATTTCATTAGTGATACTGTTCCAAAATGGCACGCATTGATTTTTGCAAGGAGAGTCTTGTACACAAGGAAACGACAGGAATTCTTTTATTCTCACATTCATTTTTCATCATCAAACCGAAGAATGCATTTTCAAAATGCTCTCTCCATTTAAGAAGGCACTTCTGTGCTGGAGGACTCCAGACTCAAATGGAGAGGCTATTGTGTCAGCAGAAGCTGACGACAGAGGCTGTGTGCTTATAAAGGGCACAGACAGGTCATATTATGAAGAGTTATCAGGAATCTCTTACATGTAACATATAATTTTTATTTGAGAAGATGGTGAGCATGAACTCAGTGTAGAGTGCTGGCACAAGGACCCTTACGCAAAGGCTACAAAGCAGATTCCTGCATCACCTTCCTTCTGCAGAGGGAGCACTGTGCAAATCCTGAAAAGGCCAATGTGAAGACTACGTCTGAAGATTGTCCAGCTACCAGCTGAATAATTATCTTGATCTTGTGGCCCGAGATCATATTAAGTTCTTAGGGACTTCCATAAACTAAGTCTGAGGTCTGGCCCTTTGGAGAGTCTGATCTATTGCTGTGATTAGTAATGCTGCCTTTTTGTATGGGTGTGATCTAAAGGTGGTCTTTTGGTTCACAATCTCAGTTGAAAAATGGAAACATGTTGGTTAATTACCAAAGGGAATTTTATTTGGGGTTTCCTACTATAAAGGAAAAATTAGAGACATGCAACCTGTAATTTTTTTTTTAATGGAATTTAATTCCTTCAGTTCTTATAAGAGATAATAAATGTTCATGGATTTTAAAGTGAAAACATAATTTTTAAACAATAGGTTGAAACATTTTAAAACAAAATATTTTTTAAGTTTTCCAGACTATTTTTTAATTATTTTCTTATAGCCAAAACTCCTGTCTGAATTCTGTCCATCTGGTTAACAATTTCAGACTCTCTAAAATGGTATTTCTCGCTACTTACGCCATTTGATATCTATATACATTGCTCCAGTACAGTATTTCTTTAAGAAATGATCTCTTATACATTATACCACATCTATAAGGTGGAGTGATGCCTGCATATGCAAAAGATCAAACTATAATAATGTCTTTGGAAATGGAAGATAGCAGACTCTCCAGTAGCCCTCATTAGTGGAATTATATAGTTATAGCTAAGAAAATTATTATCTGAATACTACAGATGGTTCAATGGCTTCTTAGTGCAGGGACAGAGCGAAAAAAAAAACTCGTAAGCAAAACATGCTGGGAATGACTAAATGGAAAATGAGAAATTTTTTTTCTGAGTCCTAGTAGAAACGGCTCCAAGTCAAAATGTCAGATTCAGATAGCTGCAGACCTTGAGGCTAATGAGATCTGGATCTGTATTTTGTAGCTTGCATCCATAGTTTAAAGTGAATTTGAGATCTAAATTTATATGTGTGATGCAGTTTAATATCATTTGAGTTTCTGGTTCTGGTTCCAAAGAGCTCTTAGACAGTGATCTGAGGAGCTTCTGAAGAAGGCAATGGAATGTATGCCTCACATTTTGCCTGAGTCTTTAAAATCAGAAAGATGTTATATTCTTTATGAACGTGAATGTACAAAAGAAGTGTGTATTGTACAAGCGTAGGAAAGTAAAACAACTTATTTCATAGTAAAAGTTTAGGTCTTTTCCAGTAGATGTTTGTTGTTATTTATTGAATTTTGCTGTATTGATTTCTGTAACTGACTATTTATCTTTCTACTGCAACACACATTTCAGTAAAAACTCTTTTGGGGGCAAAGGGCCAGAATGAAGTCTTTGCATGGCTTATCTCTAAAATAGGAAGTGAGAGACTCAGAAGTTGCACCTACAAAAACCAGTGGGGACTCTTTGATGTGTCTCTTAATGTGCTGGGTTTAGATTACTTTGTGAGTACAAAAAGGGTGAAAGGTTTGAGGTTACTTTTAGCTAACTCTTAGGATCATGATTTGTCCATGGGGTGGTTTTTAATAGAGCAGATCCAAGGGGATGGGCTATCAGATGCAGTGTCTTGAGGCTGAAATCCAGCTTCTGTCCACAAAACCTCGCATGACCCAAAGATTCATGATATTTTCCATATCATACTTCTTTAAAGGGGGAAAAAAAAAAGTCCACAGCACGGGATATTTTTTCTCCAGTTTTTCAGCCCTTTCAAGTTATTTTCTATAACTAAGAGCACAAGTTCCTGCCTTTTAATTTTTTGTTAATTATGCAGATGACTCCACGATGTCTTAATGTAGAACACTAAGTACCACAAACTGCAAGACAATGTCACGGGAATAGGCTGCATGATGCGAGTACCACTCAGTCCCGGAATACTGAAGTACGTTTGGAAGTGTTCCTGTTCTATGGCAATCAGTTGGTAGTTCTTTGTTCACCGTCTCCTGTATTATCCATAAATTTCTGCTGAAATGAAGAGCTTTGCAGAAAAGAAGAATTTTAAGGCTAAACCATTCAATCCAGGTCTTGCATTCTTAAAGGGTTACTGTCTTCAGCTGAGCCTGCTAGTTCTCTTTTGGAGCAAATTTGTCCTATAAGCAAATGTAAAGTAGTGTGACAATGTTTAAATTTCAGTGGGGGAATTTTAAGATAAATAATACTGCTCTGAGTTTGGCACAGGTCAAGAGCATGCAAATTCACAGCTGTTGTGGGTCAGCTCATTCATGCTAACAGTAATAACATGATTCAGGGTTAAGCCTTACAGTGGGGGCCAAATTCTGTCCCTTGGTTCATCTATTGCTTTTCTTCACCTTCTTCCACCTGTATAGGACAACAGAATATGGTGTCAATAGGCCCACATTCTTCTGACATCCTAATTCAAACCACAAGATTTTCTAATAAGCTGCCAATCCTATTGCATATTTATTTTTGCAATAGCGCCAAATCCACAAGTTGTATCTTTCACTGTTAGATATTCCCTAAAGGCAATAAATGATGTTCTTACACTATTGTAATGACACTGTCCTTTTAACTTTGTTGCTTAAGACCTGGTTTAGGTGCACTGTCTTTAGTTATGATGTAAGGCTTTCAACTCACAAGTAATTGCTTCAAGAATTCTGTTAAGCTGATGTTACTGCAGGATTCCTGACAAGTGAAAAAGTACAATGAAATATGCAAATAAAAAATATCGTGAAAATCAATCCTTTTAGACACAATGCTGATAGGAAGCCTAAAGCTTTCATCAAAACTTTCTTTACAGAAAATCTGAAATAACTATTAGAAACAGTCTTCCCCAGATACATAGCTATGCAACTTGGATCAGAACCTAGCCTTGAATATTCCTCTTGTTTCTCCACTCTACTCACATAGGGAATTGATAACTTCTGCTATTCTTTTTCAAATAGAAGTGTTACTTTTTCACTCCATGGATAAATGGATTAAGGATTTTTCAGGCCAATTTTGCAGCTTTCTTTCATGAAATTCACAAACCTTTACACTGTCATATTGCTTTTATATTTTAAAATGTCTTGAAGATCTACCTAAGGAAAGGATGCATATTATTTATGACTTTCTTATATACCTTGACTTCAAATATTTAAATCTACTAATTACTGGAAGAAAAAGACAGCTGTGATTTCTGAAGGACTTAAAAAATCAAAGAAAATTTACAGGTTAGGAATTTGTTAATGTGGTGACAATGGGCCCCAGATAATTAAAGACTAATTTATGAGCTAATTATATAGACTGAAAATTCTGCCTTTTAGATTCATTTTGGACAGACCTGTCTATATATGAATCTTCTATCACCTACTCATATCTCTTGTTTGTCACTGTGCTCTTCCCCGCGTTGGGAGAAGTAGGGGAGAAAGGACTTTCTCCTTTCAACATTTCTGGGACTGCAGAGAGCACACTTCACATGCTGGAACAAACAGGGCAACACTGGCCCAGCTGTCTTCTACAGAGGGATAAACCTAACTCTCCCAGCAGTGGAGCTGGAGAGGATATGGACATCTTCCTGACATGAAAGTATTTATGAGGGACACAGGATGGACTTCAGTCCCTACATTGGCAATGTCATTGGACTGTGTATTTGGTCTGTGTGGCAAGGTTTTGGTAGTGGAGGGGCTACAGGGGTGGCTTCTGTGAGAAAATGCCAGAAGCTTCCCCTAGGTCTGATAGAGCCAATGCCAGCCGGTTGCAAGACGGACCTGCTGCTGGCCAAGGCCGAGCCAATCAGTGATGGTGGTAGCGCCTCTGGGATAACGTATTTAAGAAGGGGGAAAAAGTTGCTGCACAGCAGCAATTGCAGCCGGAAGAGAGGAGTGAGAATATGTGAGAGAAACAACTCTGCAGACACCCAGGTCAGTGAAGAAGGAGCGGGAGGAGGTGCTCCAGGTGCCGGAGCAGAGATTCCCCTGCAGCCCGTGGTGAAGACCGTGGCGAGGCAGGCTGTCCCCCTGCAGTCCATGGAGGTTAATGGTGGAGCAGATATCCACCTGCAGCCCGTGGAGGACCCC
>NW_008795252.1:4159456-4168757 GCF_000699145.1 Aptenodytes forsteri
GGGAGTAAAGTTAAGCCCAGGAAGAAGGGAAGGGTGGGGGGAAGGTGTTTTAAGATTTGGTTTTATTTCTCATTATCCTACTCTGATTTGATTGGCAATAAATTAAAATTAATTTCCCTGAGGCGAGTCTGTTTTGCCCATGACGGTAATTGGTGAATGATCTCTCCCTGTCCTTATCTCGACCCATGAGTCTTCCATTATATTTTCTCTCCCCCTGTCAAGTTGAGAAGGGGGTGTGATGGAGCGGCTTTGGTGGGCACCTGGCGTCCAGCCAGGGTCAACCCACCACAGACTGCATTTTTCTTCCTAAATGCAATGCTGTCATTATCTTTAAATTTCCAGAATTCTCATATAGTGGCCACCATATTCAACAGACAATTTGAATATGGATTGTTCCATAATTGAAGCTAAGCTAGGACACTAATTAATCCCTTTTCTGCAGTTCTGTAATGAGTTGGCTAGCTTACAAGTACCAGTGACCTCTAATGGATGGAATCAGAACTGTTCAGTCATTTGTCACGTCTCATAGGGCACAACTCATGGCGAATCTGCTTTAAGTTAAATAGTAAGGACTTGTGCTTTTGGGTCAGGAGAATCTAATTTCAAGCTCAGTTGCTGCCAGGAATTTCTGAGTGGTTGTGGTCTCCAGCTCAAGAGTAGGGTGTCATTAGCGAGCTCAAACGAGTGAGCAGTTACTCACAGGAATGAGTTAATGCTTTGCTCACCACTGTAAGAAAGTTTGCAGTCTGTCCACAGTAACAAATGTGAAGCTGTAGGTGGTGAGAAATTTGTTATACTATATAAACAGAACATTTCAGAGCTATTATAAAATTTGAGATTTTTGGTGAACAGAGCTCTTTATTATGTCTTTGTTCGTTGTGGGCTAGCTAGCAGTGATTCATGGAATATTACTGTACATCTGATTTTAGTAGTTACCCATTACATCATGTTAACATATTTCAGTAAGTAATCAGTTCAGTTTTTGGTATGCTGCTTTAATTCAGGTTTCATTCCTTGCCTAGTATTTATTTTCAGAGGTGTGTTGTCCATCTTCATCTGAGATCATACTGCCCTCTTTGCAGTAGCCATTTTAGGATAAAATGCTTAATAAGATTTGCATTTAAAAAATGAAGTAAAAGAACTGGACCCCCTCCAGCGAGAAACAAGTAATTATATCATTTGTATTGCAAAACAGGAGAGGCTATAAAACATCAGTATACTTTTAAAGAAGATTGATATTCTTAAGAAGAATTACATTACATATAAAATGACAGGCCAGGCGGAGGGGAGAAGCCCTCTCCAGTGTAAGTAACCCGCAGACTCATAGGCAGAGGCATGGTTTTTGTTCTGGATTCTGCTTAATCAAGAACTCCGAATGTACCGCTTCTAGTTTTTGCCTTTTACTTTCATGGTACTGCGATTATGAAAGCTAGTGAGGGACATTATTAGACTTTGTCCGTGATCGGAAGAATTTTTTGGTAGATTTGTCCCAGAAAACCATCCAAGTGTTGCATAACACATACGGATGTCTTTTGTCTGGGTCGTTTATCTTAGATTTCTTCTCCCCACCCCTGCCAGAATATGAGCCACTGAAATTTTTGTCTGTATAGCTGTGCAAAAACTGGCATAACTAAGGTGTATTTTGTGCTGTTGGTTAATATGGCAAGAGATATTTTATGTAGCTTAGGTGCTCCTGGCCTTAAGACTTCTTGTTCTAAGTAAAAATACAGGAATTGTTATTCCTCTCTGGTTGGATGACTAAACCAGTTTAAACAGTCTTCAGGCAAAGCACTGTTTGTGCTAAAACCCATGTAACGTTTTGTGAATCTCAAATAGAAATGCCCATCAGTTTTCCAAATACTTGTGAATAATATGTAATCTCATGAAGTGGAATCATGTGTTTGGCATTTTATTAATGAATATATTCCCAAATCAGTGTCTGTTAGCTTGTTTAAATATTCAGCGACTTCTATCCTGAATACAGACCATTTGCAAAAAGCTGTTAGGTGAGTATTAATAAATGAATATGTTGATTAAATCTGCATCTGTGTACAGACTTTATTGCTGTTTGCTTTGTATCTTTTTTAAATAAAGCTTTTTAAGCTTTTATTTTTGTGTGTAGCAAACTTTACATTAGAGTTGGTCAATCTATTCTCATATTGGCAGAAGGGGATTTTCATTGATCGTTTTCTCTGTATTTGCCTTTTTTCCTCCTTCTCTAAACCCTAGTGCTGTAATGCAGAAGATTTATTGTCAATGATTTATTAAAATGTAATTCTAAGGTGACTTCTTATCGTGAAAGTAATCTGCAGGCTATCTTTGTTTAAACTTGCAACCCGCTTTGTCAAAGAAAACAGCCTAGCCTATGAAATTCATTATAATAGACAGGTTTTTATAATGAACTGGGAAAAAGCTATTATGACCAAAAAACAAATTGTTAGGAAACTTATGCATTGAAACAATATGCTCATTAATTGTAATTTTTTTGGGAGGGTGAACAATTCCGTTTAATGGTTACATTTTTCAGTCTTATAAATTAATTTGAATTACCCAATATCACTTAATTTTTCCCTAGGAAAGCTTCTGCTTGCCCGAGCAATATTATAACTGCTAATTCAATTACACTGAAATTGTTTAATAGAAAATATAATTGCTTATTCATACAGAATACCCATCAAAGAAGTGCAAAGGCCTATACCCTAAGGTTACTACATATTAGTACTTTGGGAATTCAGATGGGAATGCTGGGTAGGGAAGGTGCTGACTGATCTTTAATTGTTCATCACCTGCCTCCAAAATAATATGAATGGACCCAAACTAAATGACCACTCATTACAAGTTTCAATTTAGGAGCTTGGCTGGGGTCAGCAGATTGCTTATGCTGATCGCAATGATTTGAAGTTGTGATTACCATAAGCAATTTAAATTTTATTGATCTACCCTTCTGAAAGTTGTAATTGAGCATAGATGTTGGACCCGTAGCTCTCCAAACTAAATTGTACTCTGAAGCCCTTGCTGGATTACTGCAAGAATCAATAAGCAGTCAGTCACATTAACAATGAAATAGCTCCATTAACATACAGTGCTACTGGTGAAACTTTATTTAGGAGGGGTGTTAGTTCACTTCATTGTTTTATCAATGAATTTCAGTTGTACAGGGAAAAGTATAGCTTGTGTACGCCTAATGAGCTTGCATAATTATAATCTTACATGCTTTAACTATAAGTCTTTATGGGAAAGAAAGATTATTTTTTTCTGTGACAGATTTGCTTTATTATGAGCAGAGGAACTATGTAACTGAAATTACAATTTGTTAACTGTGATGCACTGAAATAACTTGGGCGCCAAAGAGTTTTCTACTGTGACATATGTTCACTATTAGTGGGTTTCAGACAAAAGGTCATGTCTCAAACAAGAACATAAGCACATAGTGAGTTTGTAATTTATATATATTTGGAACTTCCAAGTGGAGTTTAGTGGTCAACCTCCTAAACACCCTCTCCCCCCTCAAGTTTCCTGCACCTCTGTCGCATTGCTGAAGAGATTAGAACAGTGACCAGAGAGATGCTGGTTGTTCTTACATAAAATAGACAGTAGAAACAACACAGAAGGGGTTAGTAAGATGGATAATAGACCTGTCTGGATTGTGTGAAACAATTTCTTCTTGTGACTCAAAAGTGACTCAGAATTTTGGAAAGAAGATGCACAAACTGGACCGTTTGAAGTATGTCATGGCTGGAAACACAGAAATATCTTTGACTAAATCTCTCAGGTATCCCTTTGTGCTTTATCTCCGCTTTCACTGTATCTGCTATCTTACTTAGTTTGTCATGACTTTAACTCATTGCAATCTTCTTTACTGTAGTACCTTGAGGCCTTAGCTACAGTACAGCCTGTCTCCCTTCCTTCTGTACTAGGTTTTAAATGAGCAGTGAACCGATATTGGTTGACTTGAATGGCAGTGGTATTGTGCTAATTGAGTAGTTTTAATTGAGTGAACTTGCATTTGGGAAAGTGCCATCTTTGTATTCATCAAAATGGTAGTAGAAGAGCCATAATGATAGCATTTTATGTTCATAAATTATTTACATTTATACCTCTTTACTACCTAAGGAGCTGTTGATTTCATACTATCCCAGACAATCCTACTGGCAACTCAGTCACGAAGAAATGAAAGCCACTAGCAGTATACTGGGCCTAGTTTAGACACTGGTGAAAACCATTGCCGTTAGATATAATTACTTTTCAGGAGCAAAAGATCTCTCTTCTAGTGAAAGGATTCACATGCTTTTGAAGAGTGGTAATGCATCAACTCTGGCCATGATGTTACATAGCAGCGTTGAGAGCAGCAGCGCTGGACTACAAACCACCCTTAGATACTCCTTGACTTGAATACCCCTTGCAGAACACAAACTATAATTTCAGCACCTCAGTACTACAGAATTTGTGGTCTTATAAACACTCCACAGTCAAAATGCCTAACATATATCTATGCAGAACTGTCACAACTATGTTTGCAATAAAGGCTTATTCCTTAAAATTTAGCAGTAGACCAACTGTTGTAGTCTAGGACATATACTTCAGATCAATGAGACCAGGTATCCTAAAGGGTGCAGGCACCCTACAGTGAAGCGCACATACAGCCCTTTTCTAGAAATATACTCCTGAATTCTGATATGAGCTGTTTTTTAGTGTAGGACAGTTCAACGAATTCTTTGCAGCTATAACAACACAAACAAATTTTTTTCCTTGTCCTACAGGTGTAAAAGTGCTTCATGGTATTTTTGCTGCCTTCTCAGGAATTTATTTTCTCCAGGTTTCTGCTGCTATATGCCACATCCTCACTGAGATGGTAAGCTGTTTTTCCCTAAATCTTGGTTTCTCAAGGATTCAAATTGATGCCTGTGTACCGTGGTCCAGCTCTTGGAATTCCTCTCTCATTCAGCAATTCAATTGGTATGGTTTATGTGAGGTTCTTGCTTAGGCCCACATCTACTTTACAGAAACTCATGCAGAGGATGAATAAAAGAAGAACACGTAAATCCTTTGTCATTCCTTCAGCTGAGGCAATGTTGATAAACTGGGGAATTCGTGTGGAACAAAAATACATGCTACTTACATATAATTTCTATACCAGCTTCTGACGTAGAGCAGACACAGACCAATGTTAAGATATGGCATTGATTCATAAAAGGCCTAATGTGAATGGTCATTTTCAAGTATAGCAACATGTATACAAATGTAAGACATCCTAAAAAAAAGACATAGTTGGTCTTTATATAGGAAACATCAGCAAGAAAAATGTTCAGTGAAAACTGTCTTGTGGAAATTACAGTTCTTAGATAAGAAATTATACTAATTAGAAGAGGACTTAAGTATTTTATAAACTATAAGATCACTTGTAAAATTGATAATCAGATACACACTCAGTTTTCAAAAGGGATTTTTGAAAATGGTGTTCTACTGCTAATATATTTCTTGCAGAAAATCTGAGAAAAACGTCTGATCTATATCCTATATAAAATGTCATGCATCAAGAAAATTCCACATGTACTGTCTAAGTGTTATACTGAAGGGATGAAGAGTTCTCTGTCATGATAGCCTGATTATGAGATATATATCAAATTACACTGAAGAAAGAAGATTCTCTTTTAATGCTTGAGATTCTGATCTCTTTATCATCTCTTTTATGTTACAGAGCTTTGGGTTTTCAGGTCATTTCTGATAGGATCTGTAACCAAAAAAATAAAATAAAATTCCCTTTAATTGAGAGCCCTTTACACTAAAAAACAATTAAGTTTTGAGATCCATTTAATTTTTACTTGTTTTAAGCACCATCATAAACATCTGCCACCTGGCATAGAAATTGCTTCATATGGCAGGTGGGGAGATGAGATTTATTTAAAAGTTCTTTGTCTTTGATACTTTTCCCTGCTGTATTTTCCAGTGGAGTAATTTGAAACTGATGGCATTTAAATAACTATTTATTGCCATAATGGAAGAATACAGTTAAAAATACATAGAGTAATTGCTGTCGTTCCAAGATAAGAATACAGCAGTAGGCATAATGGAGCAAACCATCTTCAGTCTAGTTTGGCCTCCAGCCATAACATTGGCCAACACTTTGATCATTCAGAAGAAAACAAAATGCCTTCCGTCTCTTTTCTGCACATATATGTAATGCATAAATTGATTGATTTATTAACCTGGACAAAAAAAAAAAAAATCTTTTCCCCTCTGTAGATAGTGCTGGAAACCTCAGATCTGGGGGCTGACTGTATTCAGTTTTTAACTCATCCACAAAATCAAAACGAGTTTTGTGTCGTTCTCTGAAAAGCACAATGTACACATGGAACCTCCTTCCCATGAGCTGCAACCTGCCCTGTTCTATATGCTCCCTCCCTTACAGACTTCTTGTGTATTTTTTTAATGCCACCAGAATTCCAAAGCAATTTATGATGGAAGATGAAGCCTTTCCATTGAGAAATTGCAGCAGTGTTATATAGCAAGCATAAGAGGTGGGGGGAGAAATTAAAGGGAAGACAAGTTCTTCTGCTTATCTTTTCCCTGCCTTGGCTTCCTTCACATTATTGCATACTTTTCATATGGCATTTTAGGGACAAAGAAAGAAAGGTATTTCCTATTGTTCTTCTCATGAGACTTTTGACCTCTGTAATGGAATCATCTCATAAGATCATCTGTTCTTGCAAAATTTGAAACATCTTGAGCAAATGACCTCATCTGAACAGTTCAACCTGCGAAATTCTTGCTGACTCTATTAGGTCCATATGAGCTTAATGCAGAGCTAAGACCATACAAACAGAGTCAAGAAAATTTACAGAAAGCTCTGAGTGCACTATTAGCAACTATAAAATCAACAAACATTGCTTTAAATGCAGCCATAACAATTCTTGTGCCAATAATTTTCAACAACTGAGTATGACTGCAAAACAGTATTTTATATCTGATTTATTTTGATTGCTCTTACATTCCGAGTGGTCCTAAAAGTCCTTCCAAGTATTGAGGGGAGGAGGAAGAGTGAAGAGGCTGATTTACGCATTGTAATCCTGTGAATTTTGGGTACCTTACTCATCCTTCCCCAACTTTTTGATTAGGTTTTTTAAAGTTCCCTTTGTCTGTGCTAGCGTTCAATAAATATCCCCATGACTCCATTCATTTGCTGTCAAAAAATTCCATGGAAACAACAAAACACAGGTAAATAATAGAAAATATTCTTGAACAGCAAATTGTAAAGTTGGTGACGTGAAAGTTTTCAGCAAAAACCTGGCCTCTGTGTCCTCTGACTTCTCATTTTGAGTGTGCATTAACATACTCATTGTGATTAATCTAGAGATCAAGATTTGCCAGAATTATTGGAAAATCATTTTGAACAAGAAATATATCTGAGGAAAAAAGAAATTATGTTTAAATGGAGGATTCTTTTTATGTTCAGCTACCATTGACCTATTTTATTCTTTTTTTTCCAACTCTTTAACTGACAAAAGCAAAACTGAATGTAAACCATTGTCTTATATTATCATTAAAGTTTCTTGATTGCTCTTTCTTCTAACTTTATTTTTAACTGCTGAGGGAACTGGGCAGATATACTCATTATGGCATTCAAATCAATTCCCCAGCATCTTCCTCAGATGATGGGTTTCAACAATATCTGTTGTCCAAGGCCCTCATTCATGTACCATCAGTCTGTGAATGTAGATTTGTTTTGGCCAGCAACCGTCAGCTTGCCAAGCTTCATCTCCTCTTTACTTTCCCTTCAGAGTCAGAACTGAAATTTCCCACAACTAACAATCATTTTAAATTGAACCATTGTCAAATTTAACTACTTTCATCAATTTTTTGTTTGAGTCATTAGTAAATATCAGAGGCAGACCAGGCAAAAGCCAAGTTTCATACTCATTTTGGAGAAACGTAAGGTCCAGGTTTTTGTGTATAGGCTTTTGGGCATTCAGGTTTAGTTCTCTTCTCTGCTACTACTTTTACTATGGAGACTAATCAGTTAAGGCTACATTTTAAAATCTTCAAATTTAGCCACTGTAATGGCAGTTAAGCTACTGGGCTGATTTTGAAAATTCCCATAAGCCGTTACAGGCCACATCCCTCTGGCCCATATTTTCAGACTTATTTCAGTGTTTGGTTCCTATTGAACTCAGTTAACTTTTATGCCTCGGTCCCTTACTTGCGTTTTGTTGCGAGGATGTTGTAAGTCTGAAGCCAGATGAGGATTATTTGCTTTTTTCATAATAGATAGAACAAAATTATGGATCTAAATAATCCAGCACTGTGATTGTGAATATGGAGTGATCAAGCCCAGATACACTGAATTTTGCATAGTAGATTCACTTTTAATTTTCATGTTAGTATGATCCATAGTCCTCTCATTTCATTGACCAAACCATTATCATATAAATTCTTGAACTATATTTGATGTCTCAGAATTTAACAGATTTAAATAACCAGAGATCAGAGGGTTTTTTTCTTGCTATTAGAAAAATATCAAAACATTTCTTTTTTAAACTTCAGATCATCTTTTTTTTGCTGCAGTGACTTAAATTTTATTGAGATAAATGTTTTTGAGAGCAGAAATAGCCATTCTTTTTTCTTTTTCTTTTTTTTTTTCCCCCCGGCTAGGTAGAAGTTTCTAAATATTTTTGTGACTTTGTTGCTTTATTTTCTATTATACTGCCACGTAGTGTCTGGTTTATACGTGGAAATATTAAGATACATAATTGCTAAAATAGTGTGATTTATGTGGCATAACAATCTTGTGCATGTATAAAAATAACTGTGAATAACCTTACGTAAAAACACCTAATCGTCTATTAGATATATTATTAATAATTTATGAGATATTAGATCATTAATATATCTATCAAATTCTGAACTTGAAAGTCTGAGTCTGTTCTAAAAACCCCCAAATCTTTCAGCTGGTGTAAATTGTCATAGGTGGTTTTGTTTCTGGGTAACTTCTCTGTATTGCTCAAGATCCACATTTTGGTGCTTTCTGTTCAGTAGCAGGCTGGGGAACCCAGCGAAAGCATTTGGAAGGTGCCATAAGTCTATGGGGCCGGATGGGATCCACCCAAGAGTGCTGAGGGAGCTGACGGAGGTGCTCGCCAAGCCGCTTTCCATCATTTATCAGCAGTCCTGGTTAACGGGGGAGGTCCCGGACGACTGGAGGCTTGCCAATGTGACGCCCATCTACAAGAAGGGCCGGAAGGAGGATCCGGGGAACTACAGGCCTGTCAGCCTGACCTCGGTGCTGGGGAAGATTATGGAGCGG
>NW_008795252.1:4169986-4191136 GCF_000699145.1 Aptenodytes forsteri
ATGATTCTATGATTCTATGATTCTATAAGGATGACTGCCCACCTGTGTATTCATCCCCCAGTGCTGCACCATCTAGTTCACTCAGCAGCCACTCAGGCTTCCCCATATGTGTGCCTCGACCTTAACCTCTGAGTTTAAGAAACCACAGGGGCTACATCTGAAGGTGAAATTGCTAGCGTTAGTGGGGGTCTTTATGTAATTTCCTCCTATCTTTCAGTCACTATAACATACCATAAGGTAGACCTCAGGACTGGAAGAAAGATTAGGAGGATGGAAAATAAACAAGCCAAGCAAACTTCGGAGAGCAGTTGATTGGAGAGGATATGACAATGTCTAAAAGAAAGAGGAAGAGGATGATGAAGTAGAATGAAAATACCATTTCTTCCATAATGCAGATCATATCTTAGTAGAGATACTAGTTCTGATTTTCCACTGCCTTGAGGGGTTATAACTGGTGTACAACTGTGATGGATTTTGCATGAAATTGTGATGATTTCTGCCCTTTGACAATACAGAACATAATTTGGGGGGCCCATGAAATGGGCCTAATATCCTATTTGCTGTCCTTTTGTATAACGGCAGTCCTTTGAAGAGGAAACTTTGTGACTCTTGTCTTAACAGCTTTTTAAAATCTCTCTTCTGATGAAGTTCCTCAACAACTTTTGAAACAGCTGGAATTAACCAGAAAGGGTAAATGCTTTAGCCAAGTTCACTCTGAAGCACCGCTTTGGCAATGGTTGCTGGAATATTGTAGTGATTATTACAACCAAAGAACTACTGTTTTATGGGCTCTGTTAACTCTCCCAAGCACCGAGCTGCCCTTCTATGACAAATTTTTCTCAGTCTACTTTGATTAGTTTAGCCCTTTACGTTTCACAGAACTTAAAAAACCACAGCCCTAAAATACCTATTTTGTAGCCATCTCCCTTCCATTTGCTGAGTACTTGTTCTGTGTCTCTTATATGTAAAAAATACTTTTTCACAACATTATTTAAATAGTAAGATACACAGTTTGTGTTGAAGCTAGTTGTAGTAAGTCAGGAATCTGAATCATATAATTAGATAGCTGTAAATGAAGGATAATTCATTTTTATAGTACTCCAACAACCTGCCAGCCCGGAACACAAGAAAAGAAGACCCTGGAAAGCTCAGATTTGAAATAATAAGTAAGCTCAAGAACTTACTCAATGAGAAGTTTCCAAATTAAAATTAAAAGTTTCTTTTAGGGACTCAGGAGAGTGAAACAGAATCTTGCTCTAGATAGTAAAAGTGTTGTTTTCTTTTTGTTAGGGGAATTTCTGAGAAATTAATAGTATTACTTTTTTCCAACTTACCCTCTAAAATACTCATTTATATGAAGAGGTACCTCTCCTCAGTTGTCTTCTGTGATGCTTAAGTAGCTTTGTGATTCCTGTGTCTTGTAACATAGAACACATTTGGTTCCTCTCACTTCCAGCTGCACCCTTGGGGGCCATACCACCTATGGAAGGCCTGCTAAAGCACTTTCTTATGAAAACAGATGGTGTCAATTGTTCCTGTAAGACAAAAGATTAAAAGAAAATGTCTGACTGAGTTAGATTACATTCCAGAGATCTGACCCAACTGTACATAGGCAATCTCTGCAACAGGGATGTCAGAATGACTGTGACCCAAAATCACGTTATACTTCAGCAGCAGGATTCTCGAAGAGATACCTTTTGAAATGGAGCATTGTGTTCAACCAGATGGTTGGCCTGAATTTCCATTGTTCCTCTTGGTTCTCTAGTGATATGCAGATTTCTATATTGCTTTATATTTTCTCACAGCTCTGCCTAGTATTTACATTCAGATAACTCTGAGGAAGAAAATTAAAAAGCCAAACATAAAGAAGCTACAGAACACATTTGTCTCTGAAGTGTGTGTGCGCGCGCACGCGCGCATTAAAGGTGGTATTAAAGGTGTACTAAATAGGTATTAATCTTGTTTTCTTTTTCTTTTTTTTTTTTTAACATTTTACATGAAAGCCGCCACGATTGGGATAAGAGTGAAATGAACATAAGTATGATAAATGATAAAGTGCTCCTGGGAGTAAATATACCACTCAGAAAAAGCATTGCTAATCAAGCAGTGCAGCCAGCTAATGCACTCTGAGAGCAAGCACCTCAAAAAGATTCTAAATTTGAAACATTGAAGACTGGCATTTAACTTGAGTAGCTTCTGGTTTAAGACAGAACTGCTGCACCAGGGGATCACAGTAGCAAAACGAAGCCTTGGAAGGGGCAGAGGCTTGGTGTCTTGTACTAAATGACCAACAAGATAGAGGGGAAAAAAGAGAACTAAAAGCCAAATTTGCTACTTGGTTTGTACTGACTGACAGTTTGGGCAGTGAATAGGATTAGGGAAAGGCAAGGATAAAATCTGGCCCTCTTACGTTCATAATAGATGTATAACTGTTGGTGCTGCTTTGTTACAGCTGTATCTTTGAAGGGCATTCGTGAATGCCTTCGTGAAGTTTGGTAGCCCAGGTGCCAAAAGGACTTTGGTCTGGCACACTAAAGCAGGCAGTATGCATTGCTTTTACAGAAAGCAGCATATGTTCCGCCTGTGAATTTCATCTGCCACCCACTCTTCAGGAGTGTAACACTGCCCACACGTCTTGCCTGAATGACTTGGAAAATATATTTTTATTTCCAACTGTTACTCAAAGTTCGAACTATCTAAGCTATGATGGGTCAGGAAAATCATGCAGAGGCTTGTCTTTTTTAAAAGGAGCATGAAAAGTACTCCTGGCATGTGTAAATTGTACATAACTCTAGAACGTGTTTTGGGTAAGTATTAGGGAAGTATTTGACAGTGTTTATCTAAAAAACTTTGTAGTTACTGTATGTGTTTCTCAATGTTTACAAAATTGCATGTAAGAAGTTGCAATTGTGACTGTGAATCCATCTAACTTTTCCAGAAAATGTTTTAATTTCACCTGATATTTATTTAACCTCACTTAATCTTGTGAATTAGCTGTTTCATAACTCAAGGAATGATGGGTGTCCTTCCTTGTGTCTTATCTGATCCTACTGTGTGACATGGAAGGAAACAGAATTGCAAGCAATAATCAAGATGTGGTTGCACTGGGTCTAGATTATGATGTTTTCCATTTTAATCTGTGTTCCTTTCTCAGTCATTCCTGATGTTCAGTTTGCGTTTTTGACAAGCATTGATCACTAAACTGACACTGCTGAGCAAACATAGTAACTTCAAGATCTCCTTCTGTAATGGTAATAGCTAGTTTAGAACTTGTCATTGTAGTATACATTTACTTTGTGTATTATTTTGTGTTTATCAGCTTTTAATTTCCTCTACCATTTTATTGCACAGTCATTTAGTGTTGTGAGATCTTCCTACAGTCAGTATTAATTTTGACAGCTTCAGAGGTTCAAAAAGCATGAATCAGGCCTCAGGAAATCATTAGATTGCCTTTAAAATTATTAATCTGGATGCTTTTTACTGTCTTCTGTTTTATGCAAACTTTAAGCTTTTCTCTGAGGCAACCAGGTCTAGAAATACCATTGTTTTTTTAATATAAGTTTATGTCCTCTAATAATCTTCTGATTTGGGGATCTGGAGATTTAAGAAACGTATAAAGTGTTCCAATATTCGTGGAAAAAGTTCAAGTATTGGCAACAGTGTTCAGATTGTTACTCCATGGCTCCGTAGGGTTCAGGTGGCTGAATAGTAACGGGGAACACAACTGTATGTGATGACATTACAGTGGCATTGTAAGTTACCATATTTCAGCTGAGCTGCTATAATTGGGCATATACTCTTTGGAAGTCTTCTGTTGAAGTATAGGCACGTTAGAGAGCCAATTTATTTCCAGATTGGATCCAGAAATTAATCTCATGTGGTTTGAGACTCATTCACAGCTGCAAACCCAGATGCCTTTTCCAGCACATCTTCAGAGGGATACTTGGAGCTCAGTGTCTATAGAGGATGGTTTCACTCTTTACATGCTTTTATATTTGTGGATTTTACTGATCAGAAAGTGATTACTAATGATTAATCAGCAGAAGACAAGTAACCAAGTTGTTTTAGATTTGAACAGCTGGTTTACAAATATCTAACAATCTATCTGCCCATATGTGTAGGGACAAAAATGTCTTTACACCTTCCCTGGGAATGAGGGGGCTTGCTCTGCTGATTATATTGTTAAGGGAAGTATTTGTTTATTATTGTATTTTGTAGCATCTCCTAAGGACATCCTAGCACATTATAGTGCTAAGAATCTTAGGAGAGCAGCACAGTTTGGTCATCTGTATTGTCAGACCCTCTTCCTTCCCTCTACTTGGACTTGCCTTGCTCAACAGCTTGTCATGAGGTAGAATCCCTTAGCTACATGGATGGGGCAGCTTTAAAGCCTCTTTTTACATTTCTGAAATAAAACAAATTAGTCAGGATCCTTTGTAGATGGAGTCATAGTCAAAGTTGTATAGATTTTTTGCATTGAAAAATTATTAAATCCACTTTCCTTAGAATCAGATTTAAAGGGGGAATTGTATACTAGAAACTAGATAATTTTGTAACAGTGTTACTGGTTATATTTTGGACACTTAAAAGTAGACAAAAACTAGAGAAATTGTGATCATAAATTATTGTTAACTTTTTTTGTGTATCAAAGTGAACAATAGAAGAACAATTATTTCTAATTTCAAGATTTATTTTTGCAGTTTTCCTAAAGAAGGTAAGACTAAACTGCTGTAATATATGAGCTGTAGATCTAGACACACTTAACAAAAAGATTGTTCCTTCTGAAGCCTTTGTCATGAAAATCTTTTAAAATATTTTCTATTTATGTTAAGATTTGTTAAGTTGGAACACTGACGTTTTCCAACATTGTCCCTTGCTTAAGTACAGTTGAGAAAGTTGCTTCACATAGTATAGGCTGTTAGTAAGTGGGACCAAGATCTGGCAGCTTGTAGCTCTGTATTAGCTTAGTTTGTGTTACAGCCAATTGCTGTCTGACCTCTCCACACTGCGGAGGAAATGCAATGCCATCTGTATATCTCTTAGTCACATTAAATTATGTCATTTACATTACATTGGAATGCAGAGTTTACTTTATGCTTTGCAGCAAAATTAGCAGAAGTAATAAGATATAAGCAGAAGCACAAAGGTGAAAATTTGTGGGGCCCTTTTCTCTCCAGCTTGCTTTGATTCTGCCAGGTGTTGAATTTAGGGAGAGAGGGAGGTTGTTTAAATCTATGGAGGTGTTAGCATGTGTAAATGTTTATAGGTCTTAAACACCCACTGATCTCAGGCAAGACTTCCATGTGTTTGGTCATACAGGATCAAGTCCTTACTCTTACTGCATTACACCCTTAGAAATATGAGCAGGAGAAGAGGAGGGGAGAAAAGCACATTGCAATTAGAAAATTGATATAAAATTGATGAAATATACAAGGTATTAAACAAGAAATTTAGTACATTCAAAAACAACTTCAAGTTAGTACTACCTGATAAACAATGAAGGATACATCACTCTTTCTTTTTAGCAGTCTCCATGACTGTGTCATGCTTATACTCTGTGAGTACAGTCCTGGAGGTTTTTTGCTAAAAGAAGATAAAAGGAACCGGGATTTCTCTCCAGGAGGCCTGTTCCAACTTCCATGGAAGTAGATAGAAAAACTGTTATGGATTTAAATGGAGCTGGGTCCTACAGGTAATTTTTCTGTCTTTAATTTCCACAATTACATTTCTCTCGAAATACACACCTATGGATCCACTATCTGCTGCTCAAATACAGTACTGCTCTGCCCAGAATATGAGTTACATTCCACATGGAATAGCTTCCAGAAGATACCACTTTTTTACTGTAGTTTTGTGTAAAATGGAAAGGCAATAAGACTGTCAGTTATTTGGTACAGCTCATGCAGGCTGAAACAGGATCCAGCTGCTCTTTGGACATTTATTGCTTCAGTCCTTTCCTGTTAAATGTCCACTGTCATTTTGGTTTTATGTGAAACCCTTCGTTCAAAAATGTGATCACAGACAAGAAGGACTCTCAAAATAAAACAGTATTCTATGTGCTAGCTGATATAAAACTAGACTATGGCTGGCTTGATAGGCTTAAAGACATTTTAAATGTTAATTTATGTCCAAAATATGTCGAAAATATTTATAAATGGTGAAAATTTATATGAATCTTTGACATAACTCATCCTATATTTTGTTTTATAAACATTCAGAAACTATTCGCAAGGAGACAGGATGTGCACTGTCTGAGGAGCTTTCTACTCTTTCCATAAAAGGATCTGCTACATGCATGTTATACAGAGCTGTTGTATATCACTTTAGTCTTAAAAAAATGTGTATACATAGAAAGGCCAAGGATGAAATCCTTGAATCCTTGAATTCAATAGGAAAACTCTTATTGATTTAATTGGAACAAAGATTTCACCTCCAATCCTCAAATGTTGTGCATTATAGTTGAGGATCTGGCCCCCTCAGAATGTGTATTTCTTAGGGTAAGAAAGCAGTCAAGAGGAAATATCTCAGACAAGTAAGTGATTCAAATTTAGTTTGCAGCAGTAACCCTGGGCTAAAGAACAGAGCAGCAAAGATTTCACCTCAAATCCTCAAATGTTGAAAACTAACATAACTTTATTGAAGATGATGAACTAAGCTGAAGGATGCTCTAGTTGCATTATAGTTGAGGATCTGGCCCTCAGAATGCATGTATTTCTTAGGGTAAGAAAGCAGTCAAGAGGAAATATCTCAGAAGACAAGTAAGTGATTCAAATTTAGTTTGCAGGTTTAACCCTGGGCTAAAGAACAGAGCAAAGCCTGTGCTGTAGTCCTCTGCTACCCGTTTGTACAGGAGTGATTGTCATTTTAAATGAATAAAATTAGGTAAACTTGTGTTCATGTCAGATTTATATCCTCATTTGCAATACATTAACAAATAAAGTGAAAATGTATTTATACACATTATATAAGCTGATCTGAAATCCTGATGTATGAACCCACAGATTTATAAATTATACTTGTAAATCAATGTAAATTGCTTGGTCAGAATGTTCATGCCTTGCCATCATAGAAATTAGATACAGAAAAGACTGATTCATTTACCTAGTCCATCTCCCTGCCAGTGAAAAATTATTCCTGTTCATTGTAATGTTTTCTAGTGTGTTGTCCAGTGTAATTTTGAAAGACTCGAAGATTAGGATTTTTATATTTCCCTATCAGATATAGATTTTATTTTTTTGCATCTTGATAATTTAAACTGAGAGAGGTGGCAGCGTTTCAGGGGGTACTAGTATTCGGGGGTACTGGGATCAAACATCTCCAAAGTACCTATACCATTCAAGAACAGGAAAGAGCAGTACAATTAGCACATAAAAATACAAAGTGAAAGTAATCAGCATGCTTCTCTTCATCCACACCTAGAGCCTCTCAGTGATGAAAACCCCTTTGCCACCGCTTTCAAAAATTGGCTTATTTCCATTTCAGAATATGAGAGGCAAGGAGTTTAATAAACAGGTGCTAAAGTAAAGCAAAACCTGTAGTTACGAAATGGAGGTATTATTGTCTTGATTGAGGCTTTTAACATTAAGGGCATACTTGGTTAAGTTTTATCTCTCTCTCATTTGCACAGATTCCATTTCCCAGCTCCGGATGTACGGGAGATTATATATAGAGATCTGACACCCATCTCTATTTGGCTGTTGAATCTTGGCAACTGAGTCCATTAACCCTGTAACGTCACGTACTTCTGGAGTCTACTTGAGAGCTGTGTGATGTTAGAGGCAGCAGAGTTTACAGGTAAATGAGCGAAGAGTGAGGCAAACAAGTTCCACAGTTGTTACTGGCACTGCCTGAATAGAGGCTTTGTTCAGTCATCTATTTCTGCACAATAGGAAGTTTTGCTTCTTACAGTGAGTGACTAGTACAGGCTGATATCTTGAGCTTATCATGAGCTTATCCGTAATACGAAAAGTAAAAGAGACAATAGCTAACTGGAAAAATGTGTAGCTGGTTTATCATTTACTGATCAAACTATCCTTGCTGAGAAGGTTTGTACCCATGTGATAACTGTCCATCAAATTATAAAATGGCCCTATTTAAATCCCTGAACTAGAACAAGAATGATAAAAGATCTTGTGATTAAGATGCAAGACTGAATCAAAAGATCCAGGCCCTCGTCCTGGTTCTGATGCAGCTTGTTTGGATCTGATTAATGTTTCCAGAAGTATCCACTGAATTTCATGGTGCTCAGTTACGGGAACTGTTAGCCAGATTTTTCAGAAACTGTGGACATTCATTCTTCCCATTAAGTTGCTGGAAATTTTTTTAATGTAATGCTTTTCTGAAGTTCTGGTTCTTTCAATATGTTCTAGGAACTGAGGCTCCCAAATAATTGATGTGATTCTGAAAATGATGTCCTTAATCTTTACATCTTGCCTTCTCCTTATCTCCAAATTGGTATAATGCTTTCCTTAAAGGAATGTGATGAGGCTGACATAATTCAAGATGGTAAATTGTGTTGAGTTCTTTAGATGGAGAGAGAAAAATACCAACTCTTTATTCTCTGTTTTTTCATTTTTCTTCTGTATATGTTCATATGTTGTGTACTTTTGAACTAATTTTAGCTCTCTGGCTTGGCACTATTCATCTTCTGAGAATTAAGTCATTTAGTACAACAAAATGAGCTTAGTAATGCACACTATACTTTGATGGAAGGCTACTCTACTTTGATCACCAATACATCATCATTCATTACAATGCTTCATATCTGATTCTCTTTTCATTTCCAGTGGCACAAATCAGGAATAATGTCAATGAAGTCTGTGGAATTAAACTGGTGTAAGTGAGGATATTCAGGCTTTCCTTCTGTTTAGACCTCTTTATTCTGACATGTAAATTGACTACCTTTTTACAATAGAAGCCATTTAGGAGTAAATTTCCAATGTGCTGTATGATCATTAGATTGGTATGTAATTCATGTGTGCCATTTTGAAAATGCCAGTGCCCCTTTGAAAGGGTATGAAGGAAAAATGGTTACTTCTATAATGTTACTTAAAAGGCTTCTGTTTATCAAAACCTCATTGTGTCATGAAGGTAGTGTTTGTGCTTACTGCAGAAAAAGCATGCTTGTCTTTGTGACTGATCTATGGAACAAATCTTGAATAATGGAAACTTATTTTGTACATATAAGAGGGGTATATAATCCTCCTCCCGCCCCCTGAAAAAACTAGAAAATTTGGCTTTGCTATTTCTGAATTTAATCTTAATCTTCAGAGCACTAAAACTCTCCAGTGGGGCCAGTGGTTGAACTGAGCTACTAAATATTGCCTGCAGAAATTTATTACAAGATTGAATAATATAGTATTTTCTCCATACTGTTTTAACCTGTTGTGTACCGTTAAGACAGAAATTTGGGGTTGGAGAATGGGGGCTGTCACTTACTTCTGCCTGCCCATAGCATTTTCATTTTGGGTGCAACAACACAATAAGTGATCATAGTTCTGCACTCCCCTTTGCATTTTTCCTTCTTTTGAAACAAAAAATATTCCTGCTGCAGAAGTGGCTGCAGTTCAGCTAGCGGTGAGGCTACAGTGTTTCATGTTTTCAAATACAAAAATAATTGCTGTGGTTGTTAACAGAATTGATTTCATTACATGGAATTATACTCCTTAGGCAAGGTCTCAGGGACTTTTCTGCCCAAATGGGAGTCTCAATAAAGTGCTGGCTGATCCTTGAGCAAGGCTGGAGTTTACTGTTCTTGGTAATGAATCATTCTTCACCAGTGTCTCTGATATACTGAACTATCAAAATGGAAAAGCATTTAAAATATACCGTAATTTTATATTCGTAGCATCGAAGACTCAGAGACCTCTAGGCCTGTAAGCTAAATACAGACAATAAATTATAAACCAAAACAAGAAGCCCACAGAAGACATGAGAAAAAATTCCCGAGACTGTGTAACTACCACCACCTTCCAACATGCACACATACCTACCGCATATGCATCCTCTTAGAGATGTTCATGTATGCAAAACACAACAAAGACAAGCCCTCAAAAAATGGAAAACCTGAAACATCCTGAAGGATGCCAGAAACTGTAAGGCTGTAATTTTGTCTCCAGAAGACAAGGAAGAATTCTGCTGTTTACACCAATAGCTCCAAAGTTTTTATCCGTGGAGGGGTATATTTTAAAGTTTTAAAATTTGT
Organism: Aptenodytes forsteri; assembly: GCF_000699145.1. NCBI lineage: Eukaryota > Metazoa > Chordata > Aves > Sphenisciformes > Spheniscidae > Aptenodytes > Aptenodytes forsteri. The sequence continues at coordinate 4,180,191 of NW_008795252.1, forward strand.
TGTATTTAATTGTAGTGTGGAGAGAAGAGTTTCAAAATGTTTGGCTTCTCAAATCATATTTAGTCAGTGGTTTTCAAGTATTGATAATTTGTGTATCCCTAAGAATTATCTGATGGAGCTGTAGATTCTTGAACAAAGACTGATAACCTGCTGGGATTAGGCGTGTTTTGTTAGTACGCAGACTTCCAGGGTCTCAATCACATGTTGAAAATTGCTAATTGGTATTTTTGTTATCAGTTGCCATATCAACAATTATCTTTTGGGGTTTTCAAACTAACTTCTGCAATGGGGTGCAGGTCCATTGAAGCAGAGCACATGCCATCAGTGAGATTTCTGCATGATGTATATATACTTTCCCAGTTCTAGTTGCTGTGGGCTTGATTTAGTTGTTCCTTGACTCTCACTGAGTTCCTGAAACAAGTCCCACCACTTTCAAGCAGAACAGCCATGTGCAGACGCAGTCAAAAAATTTAGGAAGGAGGAGACGTATAATTCCTCTTTCCAGTAGCATACTACCAGGGTGTTACATCATTAGCTGACTACTATTCAGGTCTTGATCACAGCAGAAGAGTATGTTTATGCTGCCAGGTTAAGTAACATCGTTTCACTCTAAATCTGTTCCCCTGATTGTCCACGTCATGTACATATTAGGTTGCTCCTGAGATCCCTTCTGAATCGACTAGGTCTCTCTCCAGAGAAAAATCTAGGAATGGACTGGCAGTTACATTAATTTAGGGATTGAGCCAATACGCACTATGAATGTGATGGCACCAAGTCTTACTCCCTTTACCCAGCCTAGTCTTTCAGTAGCGTCCCAACACCCCTGACACCATCTCACACCCTTACATCATGAGGGCTCTTTACTTCAGGGCAGTAACTCTTAGGAGTGTGCTGTCCAAGCACAAGGATGTTGGATTGCAGAAGACCTCTCTCATTGTCATAGTCATTTTATATGGAAATGTTATTTCTTAAGGGTCCCAGGCCAAAAGGAGGGCCACATGGAGCCAGAAGAGTTGGGCCCTTGTGACAGTGTGTAGACAGGGGAAGAGAGTATTTACAGCTGCAGAATTTTCCCTGGACATCTGTAGGGATGGCCTTCTGCATGCTGAGAAGTTGGAGCACAGTCTTGTATGCTGCTAGAAATAAAAATAAATGAAAGCAGCCCAGATGAAGGTCCATGGTGGGAATACGAAGGCCATGACCATGTGGCAAACAATGCGTGGACAACTGTTGAGCACAGCACAGTCTACTAGAGAGACCTGAAAGTGGGTAGGTACAAAGATCTTTGTGGTAAGTATTTAGCCAGAGATCCCTTCAAAAGTACATGTGGGCAGAGCACTGTAAATGGCACAAGCCGTGAACAGTGTGTGGGCCACACCATGCTGTCTGGCCAGAGGAATGGGACTGCTCCCTGCAGCAGGTCATGAGGACGAGAGAGACATAGTGAACAACTTCTGCGGTTCTGCGTCCCTGCGGTGCCGTACCTAGGGCTGTGTCACCGCTGCTCCCTTCCTTGTCTGCTGGCAGCCAGCATGACGTGGGCAAAGGTTTCTCCTTCCTGTTGTTCCAGGTTATCTGGATGGGATTTCTGACCAGGCAGCCCAAATTGGGCTGTGAAATTCTGTTTCTCATAGATCTTAGGGCTATGTGTGAAAGCCGAGTTCTGTGGAGAGATGCGGGTGCTCCTGGAGCAGCCCACCAGCAGCCAGCAGCAGCTAAACTGTTTGAACTCGGTGGCACTTGATTTCTGTTTGGAAATCTGGAGGATCAGAGTGTTTTGCTCTGCCCTTACCCACTTTGGTCCCACCGATAAAATCTTTGCCAATCACCAGTGGGGCTGAGTAGAAGGTAAAGGGGAAACTATGACACAAACCCCAATAATCTGCCTGTCCTCCAAGGTACAGATCCCGTTAGTTCAGTGACCCCAAGAGGATGATCTGGTGTGTTCACAGTGGCTGGTAAATGAATAACTGTTTCATGGTAGAAAGATATATTTCATAGTGACCTAGGGGTATATGTACAGAGTGCTGACTAATGCGTTTATCTGATAATTTCTCGATTTGTTGAAATAAAAACATGAAGCCATACCTTGTGGAGGACTGAGTTAAAAAAGGGGAGTTAAAGTTTATTCCCCGTGCAAGTAGAATAGCATGAGGAAGTGTCTGCAAATCAAATCTGAACACAGAAAATCCACATTCTGGAGTTTGTTTTACATGGTTGTAGGAAAATAGCTGATTTCAGTTTGTAAGATTGACCTGAGATATAGTGGCTGTTTGTGTCTCCTTCCGATACTTTGTTGAAGGTTTGCTTTAACTTTTATGGCCAGTAGCAAAAAGAGTCCTTGTGTCAGAAAATAAATTTGTTCTTCTTTCCTTTTAGATACTCTTCTATTTTAGCAATTTTTTCAGGTACTGCAACTGAATGTAGAAAATCTCAGAAACTGCAGATTCTTTCCTTTCACTGTTTGAAAAGATATGTCCAAGTCATTGGTAAGAGTCAGAATTATACAGAGAACTCTGCTTTGCTTTTCATTTACTTTTTCAAATAGATGTCCTTCCACTCTGCTGTGTCTCAGGTCACTTTAAAAATTACTTTAATATTTGTAGCAAAGGATAGATAACATCAATTTTTCCCTGATAAAAGGAATTAATATATGAACTCTACTGTATAGAAATTCAAGTTTCTTAAAAAATAGCTTAATGCGCCTTTTTTTCCTGCAACCAATATGTTGTTTTCTTACCCTCCTCCTCCAAACACAGTTGTAACATGCTTATGCTTAAATCTCAAGGGGTGGGAAATAACCACTCAGTAACCTTTCTTCATTGGTGTTCAATTGTTAATATAGCATGGAAAATAAAAAGGTATTTGGTGGTTATAGCAATCCTTTTAAACATTTGCAATGGAGAAGAAACAGGTTAGAATATACATGACCTAAATGATGTCACAGACCACTGCTACTTTTATTGGGTTTCTTTTATTTCTTTTTTGTTTGTTGTATAGCAATTTTTAGAGGCGCTGGCCAAGCTCTGTTCTAGACAGGGCCTATGTTGCAGCTGCTTGGAATTTCCCAACAATTTTTTTTCTGATTAAAAAAAGATTCTCAAAAATATTAAAATCACAAAAAGTAGTTTCCCAGGTAAGATACTCTTAATTTTCTGGACCTATGAAAATGGACTTATATTTTTCTTGGGCTTTTTTCAATCATGCACTGAAAGATTTAAATGGGCAACTGAAATACTACAATTCAAAATGGTGCCACTAAACCTCAAAGGAACTGTACTTTACATGTCTGAGGTCTTATTCTCATGTACGAGTATGTTGCCATTCAAGTTGTCTCTCTGCAGCTGGACTGATTTTACTGTTGTCTTGCTGGTTGCCCACAAGCTGGCAGAATTTCCCAATTTAGAGGTAGTAGCTTTGGTACTGGATGTGTCAGAGCTACTGTACGTGTGCACAGCAGCTGATTTGCACATTGCACAGAAACCCTGGCATGGCCTGGACCCATCACACCTGCTGTGCGTGCACAACAGATCTGTGGGTATGTGTTAATCATTACCAGAAGTAGCCAAGTCTATTTTTCTATGGAAATTTTCAAATGAAATGGGGAAAATTAATTTGCTTTCAGAATAACCTTAATGAAGAAAATAAAGAAACGACTTAATTTCTGACCCAGGCTGTGCACATGTTTTCAAGTGGATCCTTTCCTATGATATTCCTGAGTGTAAGAATAACATTTTGAATGACTGCATTGATATTTGTGCAGGACAAACCAGTTCAAGTCATAGTGTACGAGTCATAGCACCTGGCAGTAGTATTGCAGCTACACTGGTGACGAGGAACCTTTGGACAATAAAGTCCTTGAACTAGAACTAGGTTCAAAGTGCAGATTTCACATCCAGATTTCACTCCTGGTAAAATATGCAGGACCACTGGCTGATTAGTTTTGTTAGAAATAATAGGAGCCAGCTGCAATACCTGGATACACCTTCCTGTTTGTACTTCAGACCACATTAATGCAGCAACGGCAGTGACCAAATTTCTCAGTGCAGACAAGTCCCTAAGTTATACATTTTTTTAATGGGATACTTTCATTAGTGCCTTAGCTGATATTACTCATAAACCAACCCTTGCGCTACCAGGTTTAATCATTGTCTCGAGGCAGAGGCTTATTAGTGCAAGGTCATTCTATACTTTTTTATTTCATATTTTCCCTTAGAGAAAGTGAGCGATGTCTCCAGAAAAATCACCTACCTCCTGCCTGGCATATCAACATCCACAGACTTGCTGCCAGCATAGATGTAGTGCCTCTTGGTCAAACTTCATGTTGCACCAAAACAGAGAGTTTACAGTAAAAGACAGATAATAAGATCAAGTCCTGAAACTTGTATGTGTGATTATGTAAGCTGTTTAAAAAAACTTCTGTTAAAAAAATTGAACTGTTTCTTGAAAATATAAAATCTCTCATTGTGAATTAAGTGCTTTTGAAATGCTGGATTGAAGACTCTGGAGATCAAAGTCTTACAGCTGGCTGAGCTACTTACATGTCCCTGTGGCCTTGGAGCATCCCACAGTCTAGCCCTCAGGGGTGGGGAAGTGCTCCGCTTCCTTCGCTAGCGTTAAGGAATTGAGGTGCAAAAAGGCAAAGTGACATATTTAAGCTCACATTAGAAGTCTGTGCTGAAGTAGGGATTTTAGACCAGGCATCTGATCTCCTTAGGTAGCAATCCAAATGGGAACTGTCACCTCTCTCCTACAGAAAAGGCAATGACAGCCAGAAAGTCTCTGATCAAAAAGCATGGGAGATTTCCCTGTTCGATCAGGTCCCTAGCCCTTCAGGAGAGACACAATGAAAAAACAGTGTCAAGACAGAGAGAGTAGTTTGAGGTGGCTGACACCAGTGTGTTAGCAACTGGACTGTGATCTAACAAGATTATTTGTTATAGAATAGTAAATAATGACACTTAGCATAATATTTTTTGTAATTCTTTGCCATGTGACTATTCCTTGTTTCAGAGTGTATTTCTAATTGAATTTGAAATAGCTTGAAAATTAGGGAAAAATTTCTGCTGCATCACTGTTCTCACAGCTTATGATGGGAACATTTTTAGATCAAAATATGCCAATTATATAGAAACATGTTTGTCTCCCTGGAATTACTATTTTACCTTTTTCTCCCGCCTCCCTCTCCAGGCTCCTCAACAGCACATAGACAGGCTTTCTGGGCTTCGTTCTTTGGTGACTTACTGGGCAAGGAACCGAGAAGCCAAGATTTCGCACACCTCTATGTTCATTGTTTTCTGTTTTTTAACTCCTGTAGAATCATGCAGAATATATTATGAGGAATCCAGATTCAGAATCTGCATGACAAATCAAAGATTTCTGCATGATAAAAATTGTAGTTCTTTGATCTGAAGTACTGATATTGCTTTGTTCATTTACATCAGTAGGAAATTCAGCCCATTTTTTCCCTGTTCTGTGCACATTCCTTAACCCCAAATAATAATAAATAATATTTTAAAAATTAAGCATAATTAAACTATCATATTTATAGCTGTATAAATTAAAGAGGTCTCAACTAATAATGTGAATAACATAATTTAAAATAAATAAATAAAATGGTATAGGCAGAAAAGCAGTCAACCATATGGTTTCACCATATGCTGAAGCATACTTACTGTCCCTTATATCCTGTATTCCCTGTGAAAACTATGTGTACATATTCACTGACGAAAAAAAAATACCAACCCTGCATGAAAGAACTTTAAAGCTACAAGATCAAGTTCTCTGTATTTGGACTCAGAAAATTCATGCAGTCATAATTTCTCTAATAGATGGATATCACAAAGATATGGTCTCTATGGGCTTGATCACATCAGTTTTTGCATGGAAGCTCTCCCTCTTTCACTGGAAACCATGTATGGTAGCCACTGAATGAGTATGAATATTCACATGAAGGCACTGATCCATATCCTAAAGATGTGTCTTATATACCATCTCCTCTTTTATTCAATGGAGAGGTACTTCTGGATTGCTTAGTGTCTGTATCTGATATCCTTTAAATGAGTTGGGGGCTATCGTGGCTTTAAAGTCTGGGCTCAACTTTTGCTGCTTTGTTGATGGAAAGAAAACAAAGGCACCAAGCAGTGTTCACATACCAGTAGGACTGGCTGAAAAATTTCAAAACATTTTTTCATTGAAAAACAGATTTTTCTTGAAAATATTAATCACATTACTTTTTACTACAGGAAAAAATATTCTTTCAATTGAATTTTCCACTAGGAAAACTTGAGTTAAAATTCTCACTCCAACTGAGATAAAAGTTCTCTGCCTTTGCACAACCACTGTATAGCTTTTAGGATGCAGCACTGTATCCTGACCTCTTCAGCTAGAGGCGATCTTCATGATGCACTACATTAGTTAGTGTCCACACTTAAATAATCTGGGATGTCCTTTGTTCTGTGAAAAGTGTAGCTATTTTGATACTTTGTCCCATTCTGAGAGAAAAATATATTCTGGAGTAGCAAAATACCGTAGAGGATGGTAAATCCATTTTCAAGCAGCTCTGTTTAGAAGGGTTGCCATAGGGCCCCGAAGAAAGCTTCGTCTCGTGAAGGATTTTGTTTGGGTATGACTACTCTGGAGTCACTGCCAGCTTAGGTACTGTAGCAGTCTTGATACTGAGAGCATAAAAGTCAGCGCAAGCTCTTTGCTGGAACCCATGCTACCACAGGATGCTGCCACTGGTACTGAAGCTTTGGCATGTCCACCACAGTGGTCAGTGGTCTGAGCGGTGCGGCTGAACACGGCAAATGGGCTGAGTCCCAAACCCAGCAGGAGCTGTGAGCTGCCACCTCTCCTGGAGGCAGGAGCTTGGGAGGTGACCAAACTTTACCCTCCTCTGTGAACGCAATGCTGGTAGTGACTGCAGTCTAGGTATGTTTTATTTCCATAACCTTTCCATCAGAGAAGCGATCTTCTATTTCTCATACATTTACTTGGTTGTTTCCTTACCATAATTCACTGAGACAGGACTCAAAAAGTCTATGTGGGTCAGTTAAAAAGTAGATGCAGCTCATCATTGAAAAAAATGAAAAAAAGAGTGGGAAGGAGCAGAAATTTGTTGCATCTTGAAATAAACAGAATGGAATTGGAATTTGAACAGATGAATTATGTTTTTATGTCCATATCTTCTGTGTATCCATAACAATCCCAGGAGGCTTCACATCAACATTTTGAAATCTTTTTGATAAATGCATTCACGTTCTTATCAAAATTGACTTGTGTTTGGATTTCTCATCTTATACTCCAATTAGCATTTGAACCCAACACTTTAAGCACATGATACAGTGATGTCTTGAGTGCATATATTTAATTTAAATGTTTCAAATCATTACTACTGCTGCTACCCAGTACTATTTTACTTCTGGGAGTTTTCAAGAGCTGATTTTATGATCATTTGGCTTACCTTGAAAATGTATTTTTTCTATAATCTACTTTCTAACTCCCATTTATGTCTTTTTAGAAATATAGAAAACAATTAAGATTATGTCAGTGCTGAAGATACTGAAGTCTTAGGTTGAAACCTAAAGTGGAACCTATCTTTCAAAGAGGAACAGGTCAAAGGAGTTAATGGCTAATGTGTGACTTACAGCTAATTTCGAGGAAAGAATACGGAGTGATGCTGCTATTATTTCCTGATTTTTTTCTCATTCTCCTTTTTTCTGATCTCACCTTATGAAGAACATAAAAGTCCTTTACTAGGAAGACAAATGGAAGCAAAGATAAACCAAGCAGTGACATCTCCAATCTGATAACTGTACCTGATATAAACATATATACGTATAGCAGTGACTTCTTCAAAAAATGATGACCCACATACAATTATACCCAGTATTCTAAATACAAAGTTGTAGGATTTTTTTTAATTTGTCCCTACTATAGTAAATAAAGTAGCTGTTACCGTTTCTGCCTCTAGCAATATCAAGAATATAGTGAACTGAAAAGACAGATGCTGTTCAAGGCAGACGAGATCAGGCCCCTGTGTAACAGAGACAGAAAATCTGGAAGATTGTCATGTCCCTTCAAACAGAAGTTGACCACAATGAGAGACAATGTACTCAATTTTGGGCTCTGGTGTAGCTCTCTTTGTGCTGGCTCAGCTGCTGGAAAGGAGCCACCGGGTTAGATTGATCACCCCGTGTGGAATACACCTCACAAGAAGGATGTAGCATATGTTTGGCACGATGACCCCACACTATTCCCTTGATTGGGACAGAGGGAGGGGGCAGAGCACTCCACTATTCTGGCTGATCACAAGCCATTCAAAGCCACGGTAAATTAGAGAAGCCTTTCTGAGGTGTGTTAATTTATACTGGAATGGGGAAAGACACAGACCTAGCGTCCAGGAGGTGTAAAAAATGGCTTTCTCTGGTCCCTATTCCTTAGTCCTGGGCTGCATCCTCTGACAACTGAAAGCACTACAGGAATCACCATGGCTAAACCATTTTATTGCTATGAGACTCTGCAAGATGAGGAAAATCATGACTATCCAGTTAGGTTCAGAGGACAGTAGACTTCAACCATATTATGCTTTCAAACTATCCTGTGAAGCTACAAATTACTTCCCCTGCTTGAGCAATCCACTCTGTGAAAAGGAGAGAATTACCTATCTCTGTAATGCTCTTTGAGATCTGTGTTGAAAAGGACATATGTCAGTTATAAATTGCTGTTTTTTTCTGTCACTCACTGCCCAAGCTTTGCTTTGCATGTAGAATTCAAACAGCTCCTTGTTTTGCAAAGGACGTGGCTGAGAGGAAGGAGCTAGCAATGGATTAGGAGTTAGGAGAACGTCGCTTTGCCACAGGCTCGCTGTGGGACTTCCAGATTTTTATCTCTTGGTGTTTCAGTTCTCCATATGTAAACTGAAGATAATAAAGCTCCTCTTGGCTTGATCTTTGTCCTATTTATTTAGTTTATAAACTTCCTGGGGGCAGTGATCATCTCTTAGCATGTATAACACCTACCACAGAGAAGCTCAGATATCATTTAGGGCCTCTATGTGCTGCCATAAAATATCCATTAAATAATTATGTTATGGTAGGTGTTGCCAAATGGTCTTGTCTCCTTAGACTTCTAAAAATTTTTTCTTAATGTACAGAAAAAGATTCAGTCTCAGACATCTGGAAAACTTTTGCTTTGTGTAGGAGGCTGTATGTGCAACTGTGGAAAGACACCTCTCTGCGTAGCGGGAAGCTTTACAGTCGGCTTTGTTCTTGACTAGAATGGATTCTTAAGACAGAATTGCTTCTGGAGGGTTGTTGAGCATTGGGGGTGCGTGTGTTTCTGATCCTATTAAAACAAATCTTGTAGGTAAACAAATGAATAAAAAATTATTTTCCTGCATGCTTTTTAGTCATTTTGTTGCAGGATTAGTGCATAGGTGTAAAACACCCAGATTCTCCCCACTGATGCTACTCTTCTCAGAAGCCAATCTGCAAAATCTGTGGACATCTGATTCTACTCAACAAATTTGACCAATAACAGGATCAGAAGAAAGGCAGTACATTTGGTTTGATGTCTATATGCAACTGCATTTAAATGTATAAAAACTTGTACATTCTGTATTGGCAAAGAGAAGATAAGTCTTTGAGATCTGCTGGGAATAATCAGTTATGTTCTTTCCAAACAGACACATACCCAAAATCCGGGTAAATAACATTTCTTGAACATAGTATTTTTTTAGCATTGGATAGCTCAGGACTATGAAGGTCTTTCTGTGCCTTGTCGTAGCCTACAAAAGCAGAAAAGTGAAGAAAAATCAAGTCCAGATACTCTCAAAAGATTTGCAAGCTTTCTGACAAATTTTGAGCTTCTAACAAAATTGGTGAGTAGACACATTTCTTTGGGTTTATATTTTAGGTGAAATAATCACCCAACTCCATTGCTGAGCTGTGTCCACAAGACTCTAATACTACCAAACTCTATTTCAGTTGTGGCCTCTGCTAGATGAAACTAGAGGAGTTGATAAGTGTGAGTGCCAGTTACTCTGACAGAAGAAATTGGCTGAGAATCAGGCCCAGGGTAATTGTGACACTTTTACTTACTTACATTTTTGTCTTAGAAACAAATAAACCCAGCTAGATTTAGGGAAAATTTTGACTGTTGTAGTCAAGGATCAAAAAGAGGGAAATGATTATGTGAGGACAGCAGAAACTGGGCTGAAGAAGATGCTCAGCATTCAAATCTGCCATTTTTTTCTGTTTTCTCCTTCCTCCCCTCCCCAGCAGGAAATTTGCCCTCTCCCTTAAAATAAAGCTTTTTTTTTTTTCTTCTTTTTTTCTTTTTGGTGGTTGCAATAAGACAACTCCAATGAAAGTGGTTGTCATGAGATAATCACACCTCTGGGGGATTATAGGCATCTGGCTATGATTCATAAAACCCCTCAGGATTGATTCCCCCTTTCCCTCCTCCTTAAGGTAACCACACCTCCTGCTGTGTTTTATGACTTGAAAAATGCAGGTTTTGTGATTATAATGTACAGATATTATTTACAGGGAGTTATTTTGTTTCATTGCATTGTGCATTTAAAAAAAAACCAAAGGGGTTTTACTCTCATTTTTGAAGGAGTTCTCACTGCCAAGAACAAACAAATGGCTGATGACTACTTCAAAATATTTCCTGAGCATCTATCCCAGGCTGTGCTCCCTTCACCACCATGAATTAATGAGGTGTGCTGACCTCCTCTCCTCTCCCTCTCCTCTCCCTCTCCTCTCCCTCTCCTCTCCTCTCCTCTCCTCTCCTCTCCTCTCCGAGTCCTTTTTCCTTCCTCTCAGCCTTGCCTTGCCTTGCCCTCCCTTCCCCCTTCCCTTCCCTTCCCTTCCCTTCCCTTCCCTTCCCTTCTTCCCTTCCCTTCCCTTCCCTTCCCTTCCCTTCCCTTCCCCCTTCCC
>NW_008795252.1:4191164-4227204 GCF_000699145.1 Aptenodytes forsteri
CTTCCCTTCCCTTCCCCTCCCCTTTGGTGCCTTTTGCTATACAGTAATATTATTGAAACATATCATGAGCATTTCCTTTTTTGATACATCCTATACCACATCTTAACACTTAAATTGCTTGGCTTATCCTAAATACACTTCTAAACCTGCCAATAAGCTCTAGAATATCTGTTGCCAACTGTGCATGCACACAATATCCTGCAATAATTTGAACAGCATCTTATTCTGCTCATACTTTCTCTCCATTTCTATTAATTGTGAGAGTCAGAAATTAAAAATGACTGCTTTCTTCCAGATTGTATGTGTGTGCATTTTAGGAATCACTATAACCAAAGATAGGGACACTTCAAAACAGGAAAAGTAGCAGAATCTGTAGTAGGAACTGCTGAAGACTTGGATGGTTTTATTTATGCATATCTTACTCTAAATTTAACTCTGGATCTTGACATTTAGGTTTATGAAAGTGTTAATATCTCCAGAAAGATTTTACTGAAACACAAGGTGCATTCAGTGGTTTTTTAGGCATCCTTGCTTCTGCGTGAATTTAATTCTTTTTAACGCTATGAGTTAAAAATAAGAAATGGTTTGCCACAAAAATAGAGTCAATCATTTAAAAAGTAATTAAAAGCATAAAAATTTAGATTGAAACAACAATGAAGAAATAAAGGGCAAAGGAGGGATTCAAAACATGGCATTAGTATAATGCACTTATTACACCGTAAATGCTTTGCTGCTTCTGAAATTCCTTAACAAGGTGAGTGAAACTATTCTAAGAACACTATTATCAAGAGACACCTTTGAACTGATCTATCCTGAAGAATAACCCCCAGAAAGACAAGGTGAGGAGGAAGGGGAGGAAAAAAAAACCACCAGCAAAAAAAACCCCAACAACTTTCAGATGTTTATTGGCCACACAGCACAGCTCCGACTTCTGAACATTTTTTCCCCAATTATTTTTGTAAAGTATTGATCGCAATTTAATTTTGCAGTCCCAACATGAGAGGCGCTTCATGCTGAAATGTCTCACAGGAGATTGTAATCAGGGTCTAGCCTGAAGGTGAAGCACTAGTACATAGGTTTTACTCTATCAACTTTCATATGTTTATTGGCCACACAGCACAGCTCCGACTTCTGAACATTTTTTCCCCAATTATTTTTGTAAAGTATTGATCGCAATTTAATTTTGCAGTCCCAACATGAGAGGCGCTTCATGCTGAAATGTCTCACAGGAGATTGTAATCAGGGTCTAGCCTGAAGGTGAAGCACTAGTACATAGGTTTTACTCTATTCCTCCACTCTTCATCAGTTCTGGGATTGGAGCAGAGGGCATTCTCAGGCAGATTAATTTTTGACGATGGGATCGATGGAAGATGTTTTTTCCTCCTGACATTGAGTCATCTAATTTGCTGTTTATCTTTGGCTTATTGAGTTTCGAGCATTGTTAAATCATACCTTTCAGCTGTTTAATTTCAGATGTGAATTTTGCATTCCCCTCTTGTACTTTGGCATAACTCTTTTACCTAAAATGAGCAGGGTGATGGGCCTTTTTTGACACCAGGTTACTGCTTTCGAGTCTGTTAAGTACTCCAAGGTAATGTTATAGTACTTTCTAGGCTTTTTTCTTTGCTTGTGGCCATAGATCAGATCATCTCTAGGGAAATCATTACTTGCCATCATTATTATCCCTAGCACCTTCATCTATTCTCCCTTGTTTCCTGACTCCATTGCTTGATGAAGTGCCTACTTGTGAGGACACCTTTAACTCGGTTCTAATAGTTAACCCCTTCATTCCTGAGGCTGGTTCATTTTTCGTTCTCTTCCTCAGTAAGTTGTGATCCACCAGTTTAGCTTTTGGTGCAGCTCATAATAACAGCCCTCTGGACTTGCCTGTAAAGCTCTTCTCTTGGGAATGCTGTGTTTTTTTCCCCTTGTTTTTGTTTTAGTAGCAAAATGAACATTTTGCCAAATCCATTGCTAATCATAAATAAAATGCTTTCACTCAAATGAAAATTGGCTTTACTTAACCTTTGCTAAAGGGTTATATATTATTGCTTTACATTTCGTGGGGAATCCTCTAACCTTGGCCCAACTCTGAACAGTCTATGAAATATTCTTGCAATTATTAATTTTTACTGACTCAACATATATGGATATAATTATAAATATTTGTATACTGTGGTGACCAGTAAAAGGTGGCTAGAAGCAATAAGTTATCTTTTCATGGGAAGTTGCTAAACTATTATACATTACACTGATTTTGAATAGCCTTTTTGTAATAATCAGAAATATTTTCATTTTATATTGCCATTATCTTAGACTCAAGGCCAGGAAGGGCTAGCTTGTGTGCTATATGATGGTTCAGAGAGACATTTTGAGGAGTCTATTCCTCCTGTTCAGAAGCTCAACGCAATCAGTGCTTTCATTCCCATCATGTATGCACAGAGTGTCTATCCCAGTCACAGCGGTCCTATGAGTTCTATAGGAAGCAAAGGGTTAAGTCACGCCAGTTCTTATTTCTGCCCAAATCACCCAGGAAATGACATAATATTTCAGCTTGCAGCATGCCTGCTGGGTTCTGCTAAGGCAACACACCGCCACAACCCTCTCTTGTGGTCTGTGACTACAAGATGTAAATATACTGTAGGGGTGTATGAGTGCTATCTCAGTGATGGGTGTTGCAATTTAGAGCTCCTCTATGGAAATCTTAGCTCCTGAAGAAACGTACCGGCTGTCATGCATGCCTAATTTTGCTCGCAGCCCTGCTAATCTAACCCACAACTGACTTGGAGGAGAAGGGTGTTTAGCTCCCAGTCATGTCATTGATCTCCTGCTGCCTCACCTGTTCCTTTGCCTGGAAAAAGGGAAGGGCCGTAGTGCTCAGCATCTCCATCTGGCCTTCTGATCCTTCCCTTTGATCCGTTCTGTTCCTGTAGTCCTTCATAGTAGCAAGTCCACCAAAGCAGCAGCAGGAGTCCATCTCTGGCAGACAGAGGAGTGTGCCTGCCCCTCGGCACACAGCCCAGCCACCAGCGACCAAATGGAGTCGTGACAGTTGTGTCATGGGCAAAGGGACCCCATAGGTGCTATTGGTATGTATTTGCATGCATAACAATGTGTATGTGTATACATTAATAAATATATATACACACATACATATTATACATATTCATAATGGTCCCTGTATTTTAAATAAGATCTTCTGTCCTGTTTGTTCTAGCTGTTTCCTTGTGCCCATTTTAATTCATATCACTTCCAAAAGTTTTCATCTTTTGGGCAGAAGACTACCCATTTCACCTTTGAAAGGCAAAAACCTCAACTCACACTGCTTGAAGTTTGAGTAGAAAATATTTTGGCCAATTTATGTGAGAAAAGTTTTCAATATACTTTCATTTTTTACAACTAACTGACATTTCCTTACTTCAAGGCACTTAAGACGAAGGATTGGCTTGGGCATGGTGTTTTCCATATAATAACAATGAATTGGTGATGAAAACCAAACATGCTAATTTAATTGATATAAAGTTAAATTGAAAATCTCATCAATGTAATATTAAACTTCATTGAAATGTTATTTTTATGGTGAAAAATAAAATATTAGTTTGCACAGGATCTTTTAATATAAATATATTAACATTTTATGCCTCTTAGAAGAGGGCTGTGTATACAACACACAAGTATAAAACACGGTGTAGGAGATGAGATGTTCTAGGGCAAGAATTTAGCTTTTTTTTTTTTTTAAAGAACACTGTATTTGGAAATTAGCATATCACAGTTTGAAACGATATCAAACATCATGGCTTTAGCTAGTCTTTAACTTTTAGAGGTCTAGACAAGACTTAAGGTGAGACATGTTTTATCTCCCTTTTGAGTGCCTGCATTATTCCCAGTGTTTAGTCCCAAGCGGTGCATCCCAAATGTTTCGCAAAGCGTCCGCCTTTTGGGCCTTGGCTGTACGTGCAGCCTCTTGAACACCACCTTCCCCAACTGCTCACTGCCAGCAGCAGCTCCGTCCCTTCATGGCAGGGGAGTGAAAGTAGCTGTAATTACTGGCTGCAGGTGTAAATGCTTGCTCCCTTGCCCTGAGGGAACTGAACCATAGCCATGATTAAAGGTAGTTAGCAATCCCTAATGACTACAAACATGCGGAGCTGATAATTACAACTACTTTTCATTCCACCACCCGTGAGGACTGACCTACTGCCAGCAATAAACTTGGTGTGGTTTTTTTTCCTTAAGTTTTATCTTTTTCTTTTCTTTTCAGACTTCAGTTTTATAATTATTTAAAAATTCCCCTCCTTTTTTTTTTTTGTTAGATTTTTCTAATCCTTCTTGACCTGCTTCGGATTCATTGTGACTGATGGTATGAGAAAGACTGCTGTAAAGGATCCAATAGTAGCTGGAAAGGAGACAATACTGGGTAGAGAGGAAATCTGACCCAGTCTGGTGACTTTCTATATTCCAATTTGTGCCAGTCATATCAATTCGTACATTACTTTGATGTTATCAAACCTGTGAAACTCTAGCTAATGTTACTTTTCACATATTAAAGTCAATTACGAGCTTATATACCCTGCTGCTTGATGGCCTAAATGAACATATTCATGGTATCCACAATAAGAGTCGGGTATTTGATTATGAAGCAAATTAGGATGTTCCTATCATTAGGCTCTGAGACTGCCTTCTCTGAAAAAGAAAGACGTGCAAGTTCCATAAAATGCTTATCTATTAATCAACTGCATTCAAATACAGTCCTTTTTGAAGATATGGGTAAAGGGCAGAGTAGTTGCAGCAGAAGGATTTTTCGTTCTGCAATAGAAAGACACCTCTCCCCAATCTGCAGCAACTGGTTTCTGGCACTATAACCATTACTCGTTTTCCCAGAGGCCACATCTGTTCAGAGGGTCTACTGTCACCTATGTAATCCCCATTTATGACTGTTGCCACAGAAATACCAGTCTTTAAAACTCATTGAAATCTTTTCTCTCTGCCTTCACAAAACGTTAAAGGCTAATTAAGGAAATGCAAACAGGAGCTTCTTCTGAGCCTTCAATAACAACATAACAGATTGTAACATGAGGAACTGAAGAAGTGAACATGCACTACATGCATTTAGTCCCTCTGGCAAAGGAAAAACAAACTAAAAAACATTATGATCTTTTTGGCATTTAAAAAATATCCTTTCTTCCTTTCTATATTGTAACATATAAAACCCAAAATCAATAATGCAGAGCCACTGTTAAAAAAAAAAAAAAGTACTACAAGATGCTCCAGTTAAAATATCTCTTAACTGGCTCCAGAGGGGCAGAGTCATCCCTCGTCCTCTTCAGCTGGAGCAATTCTGACCAAGAGGTGAGGCTTCATATATGGTAGTGAAGCAAAGCTGGAAAAAAAGGAGTGGAAAGGGGATTTCAAGGTTGAAATGTCTGTACAGCAGACTCCTTTGAGGCAGACATAAAACAATCAGTCAGGAACTTTTGCATGATTCTTATTTTTGACTGATTTCAATACTGGACTAAAGACTTGCTCTGCAAATAATTATTGTATATGATCCCACTGTTGGAAAATTTATTTCTTTTATGATAGATTGTGGGATAATCCCGTATATTTGAGGACAACTCTGTACAATCTGACCCTGGGAGAAGCAGGACCTTTACCACGGTCTGTGATAAGGGATTCCCATGAGTGAGATTTTCATGGATATTGACTTACGTGATTTGGGGGAAACCATTTCACTTCCTTGATGATGATGATTCCTCCCTCACCTTTCCTCCCTATTCTTTCTTCTGTTAACTCTTTGTGCATGGAACTTTTTTACTGGTGACTGAATAACGCAAAGACCCAGTTTTGTGTGTTTTTTTGTGCATATGTAAATCCTATTGCTACTAGTAAATAGTAGAAATATTAAAGTCTGTGAAAAAAACCAAACAACCCCACACACTCCTTTAGCTAATTTAGCTGCAGCTTAGGTAATTTGGACAATACAAGACTTTGTTTTTCTGTCTGGAAATAAATACAGGGCTGGACTGCACAGTCTGAGTTTTCAAATGTGAAAATTATGACCATTAAATGTGTGATTTGAAAATGTGTCAGCAGAAAGCAGAGAATGATATGGATACGTTCTGAGGGTTACTGCCTTAGGGTCAATTGAAACAAGCAGATCTATGGGGCACAACAGTAGAAGGAGCAAGCAATTGCAGGTGCAAATACGCCCAGAGCTTGTCTAACTTCCATTAAAATAAAAAGTTTGATAGCACTAATCATTTCTGTCCCTTTTCATTTTAAACAGCCGCTGGCGTTGCCTAAGCATTTTAACTGCGTGCTGGCAGAATTGTGGTCTTGCTCGGAAGAGACATCAGGAAGGGTGATAAAGGGTGGAAGGAAGCAGAGGTGAAAATGTGCATTTTCAGGAGAAAGGGTCCAAATGAATATCCAGAGGTCAAAAATGGAACAGTTACAAGTCTTCAAGTTTGCACCAGTAACAAATACCTGTCTCCCAGCATCTCCAATTCTTGTGAATGAAATCATGAGATGTACTTATGATGGCGTGCCTGTCTGGGCTGAAAGGGTCAAAACCCCACCCGAGAACCCATGAGGCACATAAGTGGGCTCTGACAGATGAGCAAGGCTGGTCGTAGTACTGCATTTTACCCCTTTCTCCTCAGCAGCCTGCCCCTCGTCTCTGCCTCATGTTACCACAGAGGCCAAATATCGCAGCAGTGGACAGGTATGCGCCTGCACCTCAGTAGCCCCATTCATGCTGCAGTGCCTTACTGTCAACCCACCTTCACTGATGACTTAAGCTAATGGGCTGTCTGTGGTGTCCTGGGGGTAGAGGACTGCGGGATAAAGGCAGAGGAGTTTGCTAGGGGCAGGAAAAATCTTGAACTGCTACAGCAAAGTCTGTCAGGTTGGTTTTGAAAGTCCTTATTTTCACTGACTTGCTTGCTTAAAGGGTAAGATGCTCTAAGACTACTAAAAGTCAAATTTCCTATTTTTGTGTTAATCTGATTGTGCTCAATTTTTGTATGTGAGTTCTTGCTGTGTTGCTTTGATGCTTGTAGAAATAGATTATTTTGCAGTTCACAGATGTGTGTGGATTAGTAATACCTAATGGACTGAAGTCTAATTGGGGAGCAAGATATGTGCATACAGGAGAGAAGCCTCAAGGAAGACCATTTTTCAGTGTCTTTATAGAGATCAGGAGCCACGATAACTTATCAGAGTAAGTTTTCAACTCTAAAAATCTACATTCAAATTTTGGCTAAGGTGTTGGGTGAAAGTCAGTTTGCCACGGCTCGAGCTGGCTTCCAATCGAGTTATTCAGAGACCCTGTAACACGCTGTATGCTTTGACTAGCTAAAAAGATTAGCCAGGGCTGTGGCAAGCAATTGATGTAGAATGGCAGAGGGCTGCCTCCTGCTATCCGTTATTCTTCCCAGAGGTAAAATCCTATCTCTGCTGCTGTCACCAGCAGCACTTCTTTTGATTTTAGTGAGAAAGAATCTGATTTATATGTGCCTTGTGTATGATCAGAGATGTGTCCAAATCAAGTCTCTGTAACTGATTTTTGGTCTATCTGAATTAGTTAACTAATTGTGAACAATAACAAAAGAAAGAGCAAGTGTCAAAGTTCAGATTTTCCAGCTTGGGGCTGGGGTGAGAATCAGGTGTGGATACAGGAGGAAAAATTGAATTTAAACAGGCTTTAGTTTTTTCAGGGAGATAGCAGAAGAAGTTGCTTCTATGGGTGATGCTACATAGTGGGCAATACTGTTCTAACAGAACTAAATCGTCTCTTTGGGGAAGGTAGAGCCGGGTGAGAGAGCAGGTGAAAGAGAAAGATTTGCTATACTGGCTACCCTTATGTACTCCAACAGAGCCAAAACATGTTTGTTCCCAGTGCTCTCTGTCCATAGTAGGTCAGACACAGAGGACCCACCGAGGATGTGGTACGGGCTCAATTTTGTTGGGTTTTCTTTTTGCTAGAGACCATAAGGGAACACAGCCATAGCAGGTCTGAAGGTACCATCTTTTTAAATGACAGCTGCAACATTTTCATCTTCTGTGAATTTAGCCTCAAGGGTCTTATTCAGTCTCTTTCAGATCTTTCAGATCACATCTCATCTGCTTCTGCTTTGTGTAATCAACTGATTAATAATGGCTTAAGAAGCAGGCAGGGATAATTGACATACACTTTGTAAAAGAATAATCGGGAATGTGAAAATAAATTGTGTAGATTGTAATTGTTTTCCTTGCCTCTCATTCTTTTGCACCGTATTAGTCCTTGTAGTACCTCAGAGAAGAATATAATATAAGATGGCCATTCTGGGTCAGACCAAAGTTCTCATCTAGCCAAGTGCCTGTCTTTAACATGGACTATTAAAAGGTGGTTTGGAACTGTGATAAGAAAAAGTAAAGGCAGAGCAATCCTTTTCCCAGTACTTCTCTAGTATCCAGCAATCAGTGTTTTAGAGAATTCCTAAGCTAGAATTTGTATATATTGCTGTTCTCCTGCTTAGGTATTTTATATGCTTAGCTGGTCCTGTTGCAAAATCCCACAATTACTACCCTCAAGGATCCTGTGAGGTAGAAAAGTGGTATATTATCTCCACATTATGGATTTTGAACTGAGGAGCAGAGAGACTTGAAATGCCACCATCTAAAAATAGATTAGAGCTGTTACAGTTGATTAGCACAATAAAAACTTTGGAACAAATTGATACCCAGCCTGTTTAGCTGGTGCTGTTGCAAAATCCCACAATTACTACCCTCAAGGATCCTGTGAGGTAGAAAAGTGGTATATTATCTCCACATTATGG
Source organism: Aptenodytes forsteri (assembly GCF_000699145.1). Lineage (NCBI taxonomy): Eukaryota > Metazoa > Chordata > Aves > Sphenisciformes > Spheniscidae > Aptenodytes > Aptenodytes forsteri. Next base: position 4,199,984 of record NW_008795252.1, read on the forward strand.
ATTTTGAACTGAGGAGCAGAGAGACTTGAAATGCCACCATCTAAAAATAGATTAGAGCTGTTACAGTTGATTAGCACAATAAAAACTTTGGAACAAATTGATACCCAGCCTGTCCTTAAAAATCCAACCTCTCTATAAAATTCCTATTACAATACTACATGATGAGACAAGGGTGACTGCAACCCTGGAATTTTATGATAGTTCTGTGTTGCTTCACTTTCACAGTAAATGCCAGCAACACGATCCTATGTAGTACGACTTCAATTACACAGAGTTGCTTCCAGCTGACTTTCAGACTCCAAGATCAGGTACCCCCAATTAAAGAAGGAAAGGTGTATGGACGTGTGGGATGTTCATCAGAAATTTGCAGATTGTTTAAAGAGATTTTCAGGTTGTTGAAAATGTCAATAGCTCGTGACACTATGACATCATACTACTAAAATAAGTAACTTGCAGGTTAGAAGGACTTTGGATAGATGGGAGAATATATGCCAGGAGGTCTAAGCTGATAGTAGGCAATATGCAGGAGGTCTCTTTTATCACTTGGACTACATTGCCTTGGCACCATCCTGCTACTCTGTCTGTGGAAAGTTTTCAATGCTTTGTCCTGCTTAGTTAACTTGTGGCCCTCTCTATCACTATCTTTTTAGCATCTAAAAATCGCTAATGTATTTATCTTCATACTACTTCGAAGATGTAGCAAGGGCCTGAGCACTATTTTCTAAATGGACAGAAAGAGATAGAGAGTAAATTCCACACTGGTGGATGCAGGTGTGCAGTGCTGACACCACAGTGTCTAACCTTCAGGTACCTGGCTGCAGGGTTAACATGAGCCCTTAGTGAGGAGATGGTACTAAGCTTGACTTTGGAGAGAGATGTGTGTCTTGTATCCTGCTCATTTCACAAGCTTACATCCCCGTCTCCACTTGAGCTTCATAGCTTGGGAACCTTACCTCCAGGTAGATCTTCCAGCTGGCCATACAGAACACAGCAAAGGTGATTCCCTTTTTTTAAGAGGACTTTGAGGGGAAAAGAGTGAAAAGGTCTATTATAATGCTCCCAAAATAAACTGGCGTGAGAGGCCAAAGCAGAAATTTTCCTTACTACTACAGTCTTAGTGGTGATATTCTATCACTTACATGACGATTGAGAGACTGTAGGAACAAATGTGAGGCTGTAATTCTAAATTAAAGACATTTGTTAGGCATTTATCTTGCTTTATCTTTTTTTTTTCAATTAATATGCACTCATTGTCACAGGGCTACTGTACTCCAGAAAGGCATTTTGTACAATGAGTACTGAAATGCTCTGCTTTAACTTTGACAAAAAAACCCATCAAAATACTTTTATAGCTATTGCTACATGATTATTGTTCACAGCTCATATGTTTGGTTAACTGTGTGGCATCTGGTTTGGATACTTGGGTATTATACTGCAATCATGAATGGCTAATAAAGCTATGTAGTAAGTACCTAAAAGTTCTTACTAATGTAACTGTAGGAGTTAAAAAAAAAAACAACTATTTTTTCTTAGTCTGTTCATCCAGAAAGCTGGTTACAATACTAGCAGTGTATTGGTTGGATGCAACTGATGATAGAAGTTTTAATGACCTTGATATAAAGAAAGGCTTAAACAAACATTACATATTTTGAATAAGAGATAAAGATGCTTAGAAATACTTTTGAATAACATAGAATAAAAAACAAGTTTCCTGAAAGCAGAAAAATGTTAAAAATCTGGTCTTTCTTTCCAGATCTGTGCATTCAGCTAGATGAATAAAATATGCATGCATTATTTTCTTTGGTGTAACAGTCTACTGATAGGGTTTTACATACCCATTATTTTATATATGTGTCTCCTCATAAAAACCACACTGTTGGGAAGAACATAAAGAAAAATAATCTCATTTATATCGGTGTAGACTGTAGGTAGAAAGACTACTTTTCTGCACTGGAGTTTAGAGACACTTTTGTGAAAGGAACCACAGACTTGTATATGACAAACAAGCACAACCTGGATCCCAGCTGGATACAAAGACAAATCCATAGACTGTACTAACGTTAGTGCTTCTTGCTCTTTTCCCTGCCAACTAGTTTGCTTGTATATTTCATATAAAAGGAAAGTCAAAGTTTGTGGCGAGATTTAAATCCTGATATGCCTGATAGTCTCATCTTGGCATCTATGGAGAGATAGCGTGAGGACAGGGAAAGAAATTTGTCATCTCATTATCTTTTAATTTGGATTAAAAACACCTCTAAATAGTTGGCCTTCCAATGTGGCTCGCTCTTGTTATTTCTCAATGGCACAGCATATCACATTGCTAAATGTAAATTGCTCTTGGCTAGTTTTTCAAAGTAATTTGACAACATAGTTTGATTTTGCTCTAACATAATCTAGAAACTCTTTCCCAGTAGAGGGACAAAGGGAATGTGAAGAAACTATTATACAGAATTCCTTGCAATTTGCTCCTTTCTTGCAATACCTATCATATTTTGCTTAACTATAGCAATCTTCCTAGGTTCAAACGCTCTACTTAGATGTATTCAGTGGTTACATGAACTGTATGGATTTCATACATTAGATGAGACTTTGCTTAGAATACTAATTTTACATACTTTACAATAACGCAGTGAATCCCAATTTGGTTTTGATTGCAATAATCTGGAGTCAAATGTGCAAACCCTTGCTAATTTAAGTTGATTTTACCTTTATCGTTTTGCATATTACATGATCTAGAGCCACACAAACAAAAGCTTGTTTGGACTTACCGTGCTTTCCTTTTCAGAAAACAGAATTCTTTTTAATTAAAAACACTTTAAAAATAACGCAGTGAATCCCAATTTGGTTTTGATTGCAATAATCTGGAGTCAAATGTGCAAACCCTTGCTAATTTAAGTTGATTTTACCTTTATCGTTTTGCATATTACATGATCTAGAGCCACACAAACAAAAGCTTGTTTGGACTTACCGTGCTTTCCTTTTCAGAAAACAGAATTCTTTTTAATTAAAAACACTTTAAAAAAATCAGTATGTGTAATTGCTAACACCTGCTATGTGTTACTAACAGATGTTTCTCACTTACCTAAGGGAACTGTTATAATTACACTATAAGCTTATTGGAATGGCATTTAACCAAGATAGTTTAGGAACTTTAGGTGGTGACTTTGTGTTCTTTTATTCATCTTTTCTCTAAAAAAACTTTAAAAAAAACCAAACCAAACCCAGCCCTCTTCGCTCGCCTCCCCAGCTCATATTCACCAAATACAGTTCACCACAATGAAGCTTTGGATGTTCAGCCTTTCCTTGCTCCTTGGTCCATCCCTCAGCATCGAGGAGGAGTTTGCATGTGTTGCTCCAAGCGTAGCACTGGAGCTTGTCTTGGTGAGGCCCAGGATGGGGCAGTTGTGTGAGGTCTTACAAGTGATGCTAATAGTGGGGTTCGAGGAACTCAGGCTTGCTGCATGACCTTGCTCAGCCTGCTTAATCTCTCTGCCTCTGTATTCTTCCCCGTGAAATACCAGCAACGTGACCTCTTGGGAGGCCTAAGTCAAAGGTGTTTGCCCAGGGCTTTGAGATCTTCAGGTTAAAGTAGAGGTCAGTACGGCTAGTTCTGAGTGTTGTCCTGTCACTAAGACCTTGCAGTCCGGAGGCAGGCTGGCCTCGTGGGTGCTGCAGAGGTCTGCCGGCATGGCAGGTTGCAGGAGATACAGTGGATTCCTGCATCTTCAGACTCGGCGGCAGAGCAAGATACTCTGCGTTCTCCCTCTGCATCTTCATTTATGAAACTAATCACACAATTACCTGCAGGCATGTGTTAAATATGACACTGGTCTCTGCAAAATAATGGGCCAATTGCAAACAATGAATAAAGAGAGGCAGCTCCATTTATAACTGCTGTTTCAACAGAGCTGTGTTGTAATCAAAGTGATCTGAGGGTGACTCATTAATTAATTGATGTTCTTTTTTATTATGTGCTATTGAGTTAATGAGTAATTTGTGCAAGATAACTCTCTGAACACACTGATTACGTGAGATATTTTCTGGGGCTTTCATACCAATGACATGCTGAATAGGTGGAAGATGGTATTTGCTTATGTATACTCATTATTAGCAGGTTCAGGATGAATATAAATCAGCAGAAGGGCATTTTAAAAGGTATTAGATACATGCAACCCTTACTTTAAGGCTTTAAACAGATACTCTTCAGCTTTTAATGCCTTAAATAGTATTAAAATCACTTCCTTTATAATACTTCTATCACCCACAATTGGCAGCTTCTAGAAAGGGTGCCTACACAAAAGATTTTTACTGGGAGCATGTTTGTGCTAATGGCCTATTACCTTGCACATATTGTATTTTGGTTTCCTTTTGCAAGGTACTGAAGTGAACAGTAAACAGGTTTGGTCTGCATCATTGGACTGAAGCAGGAGAAATGTATTAAGTGAATATGTAATTGGCTTTTTTTTTATCTAAAGTGATATTTATCAGAATAAAAACACTGTTCTTATATACAGTACACACTTTGCTCTCTGTAGTTTGAGTTGTTAAAGCTTTTGCTTTATTGAAACCACAACATCTCCAATTCCAAAGGAGTTTTTTATTCATTAAACAACTGATATTTAAAAGAATAAAAACACTGTTCTTATATACAGTACACACTTTGCTCTCTGTAGTTTGAGTTGTTAAAGCTTTTGCTTTATTGAAACCACAACATCTCCAATTCCAAAGGAGTTTTTTATTCATTAAACAACAAATGGCTAAATTGATAATTTAGTCTGACAACAGCAGCACAGTGGAAGCTTTCAGAAGAATCAGCTAAATGTATAAAATTATACCCAGCAATCACTACAGACCTTCATTTTTGACAAGATTTGTTCTAGGTACAGATGACTGTAAACTACCTACTGCTGAGAAAATTGTAAGAAGCTGCTGTATATTACGTTGAAAAAAGCCTTTAAAGTACTTTGTCTGTACAGGCGAAACCTTGCCACAGTCCCTGTTTGTTTGTTTCTTTTCCCCCACAGTCTCCCTTCTCACTGACCACTTTTCAATCTATTTTCCTCAAGTCATTTTATATGTAGGCAATTAGGAATATTTGAGGGGTTGCTGGATGATTTTTCTTATTTACATTACATGAGCATAAATTTGAGTGTTTTGGGAGGGTAGGAAGAGGCAAGAAGGTGTGCTTAAAAAAAACAGCCCAGAAAATATGTTAAGCAAGATAAAAATACAATTATGAAACAGCTCAACTTTTAGCCCTGGTCACTGCTTCTGCAGTATCCAGGCTGTCTTGATTCATCACCAGTTGTAGCAGATAAAAGACACAGCAGGTTATGGTTGGCAGAGGAGCTTTCTACAGTTGAAAATCAAGGTTTGATAATTTGTACTTTTCCATGTGGCTTAAAAACCAGCAACCCAAGAATAATAGATTTTTTTAAATCAGTGTTATTATTATTTTTTGCTGGCTAAACTTAGAGATTTGTACAGATAGAGATAAAATACCGTAAAAAAAGGAGATACAAGTGGAAGCATTCCTGCCTGGCAAATGAGCATACACTGAGCAATGGTCACTATCAGAACATTTTGCTGTATGCAGACAGACCGTGTTGACACACACAGTGATGGAGAAGGAAACTTAAGGCAGATAACTAAAAGCAACCCAAAGGAACGGTCTAGGCCTCTGTCAAAAAGATCAATAAAGCAGCCTGGCAGATAATCTCTCTTCAATATTGTCTTATGATGTTATACTTTATTGGAGTTGTAAATGTTTCCATTAAATATTTCAACTCCCAGTTATTATCTTAACAGCCAGGCAAGATGGAAGTTTGAAATACAGGAAAATGTGTAATCGATCTTTGACCTACGTCAAATCTAAGTTTATACTGCATCCTCTACATACAAATTGTAGATATGTATGTGAATAAGATATATGAGCTTAAAGTGCTCAAAGCAATGCCATACCACTGCAGCACTTCAAACAAGCATATCGACATTTCTTTATCCTTACATCAATTAAGATTGATACAATGGTGAGACTATTTTTTTCTCCATAGCAAGACCACCCTCCTCTTCCCCATTTTGCACATGTCACAAAACACACACATGCACATATGAGTAACATGGCATGTAACAATAAGCCACTATTTTCCCATTCCACTCTCTTCATTTACCCCATAGAGAGCTGCGCAGTGGCACGTTGTGGTAATGAGAGAGCGCTTTAGCATCTACAGCACTATTAGTGCGTAGTTGCCTTCATCCCCAACAAAGCCTTCCACAGGCTTAGTTGGGTTTGGTGCTCTCCTACCTCAGATCTGTGGTTACCTACTGCACATACGAATGCTCTGCTTCTCCCAGAACGTCCTAACGCTACTAGTAACGTTTGCATGCATAGCTCTTGATTTTCTGAAGAGCCAAAAATGCTTTACAAAAGCAGTGTATGCATTAGCCCCATTCGGCAGACAGGGGCAACTGAGGCACAGAGAAGTTGAGTGACTTGCCCAAGCTTACAGCAAGTCAAAGACAGAACCAAGGTCCCTTCTTTCCTGTTCCCCAGCCCTATTTTTGAACCAGGGATTTCTATCCAGTCTGTAGTCTACTAGTGGAAAGCAGAAGAGAGATCTTTCTGGCCTCTGACTGAAAGACACAACAGAGGCTGGAGGAGAAAATTGAAATTGGAATCAAAATAAGACAACATGATTCTTCCCTTTCTGGCCATCCTCACCTTCATGGAAAGGACAACTTGTTTATTGCACTTGAAGTAGATCTGGAAGAGCCTAATAGTACCTCTGACATCAACTGCTTCATTATCCCGAAGACATTAAGGGGCTGTGGAAGGGAGTGGAAGAGAGACTTTTGCTCAAGGTTAGGAAGGAAGATAGTCCACAAAATAGGGCTAAATTTCATTTGAAAAACTATGTGGAGCTATTTCTTCTAATTAGCAAGAACAGCCTGATGAGTCGTTGCATTTCTTACTGGTCCTGTATGAGTCAAAGTCAAGTTTTGTGAGCCATGCTTATTTTTAAAAGGGTTCACAGCCAGAAACAAAACCACACTGTAACAATAGTCATTAGAACTAAATATTCATTTCTAAGCCAAAGCCACTGTGCAGCGTACTCCAAACCATACGCTAGAGGAATTACCCCACTGCATTACAAAGTTTCTTTCCCCATCCCCAGGAAAGACATGTTGAAACTGCGCAACAGGACAGGAAGAGCAGGGAAGGACAGCACTCGACTTGAGCAGAGGTGAGGGTTCTTAGTCTAAATAAAAACAAGAGCTCAGCTTCATAGCAACACAGGGCATAGTGGGTTTCTTTTCTTTCTTTTTTTTTTTTCTATTTTTCTTTTTCTTTTTTTTTTTTTCCTCTTAATGTTGTTTTTTTAAATGCAGGCTGTTTTCCCGGTGAGCTAGATTACAGTGGCAAAGAGAAAAGAATTAAATATGCATGTAACAACTTCTTAAACATTCATCCTGCTTTCCTTTGCCAAACACCTGTAAGCTCTGTCAGGGGCATGAGCACTTAGGGACATCCTGCTGATGCAATAGCTTCATGGCTTTAAAAACAGAGGTCCACCTTTCCTAGAAAATGGACTGATTGCCAACAGTAGCTGTCAGCAGTGACTCCACCTCTGTCAAAAGGATTTTAATTGCCAGTATTGATGGGACAAAGCTGTAGGATGTTGGCATGGACAGCAAAGTATCTGTGCAGTCGAGTGTGGTAGCTCTCACTTTCTGTATTGGTATTTCAAAGTTTTGTCCCATCCACATCAGCATTTAAATTACCTTCAGCATTCACTGAGGTGGGTAATTAGTAACCAGTCACTCTCCTAGTGTCAGCTCGGGGTCATTTCCTTAATATAAATAGACCCTCAGAGGGGGCTGTTTACAGTGCCTTCTACTTTCACTTTTTTCCAGGGTTGGTTGAGGACACAGCCCCAGAAAACTTTAGGGTTAAGCCCTGATTAAAAATAAAAAAAAAAAAGGAAAGAGAGAGAGAGAGAGAGACCCCTCAAATTTCAAGAAATTTTTAAAATGTATATAAATTATATATATTTTTTTATATATATAAAAAAAAATAAGATCAGAGGCACTGGTTTGCATTAGGGCTTAATTTCCAGCTAAATTAAAAATCAAATCCAGGCATTTTGAATGCCTAAGGGGCACAAAAGCAGCACCCAAAATCATTAAGTTTTGCACTTTTTATAATATATCCCAAACCGGTCAGATTTGCTTTTCAAAATTTTGTAGTAAAATAAAAGTGCTCTTTGAGGAAAATCTATGCAATTAAACAGCAGACGCTTAACCCCTGAAAAATAGAGGCTTATAACAGAAGTGCTGATAGACCCTTAACCATAGCATCATTAGCAGCAGGTGCTGCTAGAGTTATTAGTTTTCTAAATAGTTTTAATGTAAACAGTATTCTTAAGCTCTAAGTATAGCATAATGGTTGGGATTTGCTCTTTAATGCTTTTTACTAGAAAGATACAGCTCATTTAAAATAGCTGGCAGATACAGAAAGCATAAATATACAGTAAGTTTAGACACTGATTGTACTAAATGCAACAATACAAAGAAGCAAACAGGAACACAAATGGTAACACAATAAAACTGTATTACATTTGTGCTTCAAATATTACAATACATTATATACAATAGTCCAAAATAAACATCTCATGCCAAATGACACAAAAAGAAACAAAAAACTCAAACAAACCAAAAACCCCAAGAGCAAGCAAAAAGCATCCAGCTGTATGTACAGTACCTTTTTAATTAACATTCAACTCTGAACTGGAGCAATTTTCACTACATACAGATGCAGTCCGCCTTTTATTTCACGCAACCATTCTGTCTCCCTATATCTATGCTATTCAGTAGGTTCCTGTGTCATTTCTTATATACATGTTGAGCAAAAAAGATAAAAGAACGTAGTGCTTTGTATTCTTAACGATGTGGCATCAGATCAGCGAACCTGGGGTGCATAACCTTCTTTCATTAAACCCTCCTCATAGTCTGTCTGGCACAGAATCATGTTGTTCTTCAGGAAAAATTTGTCTCCAACGCAAAATCTGAAATTACAATAATAAAGGAAAAAAAAAGGTAGTTGCAGGATGAATGATGTGATACTATCTTACACGTAAGGGTTGTACAACAAGTGTTCACGATTTTGTTGTACCGACCGCACGGCTCGCACCTCTGCTGTCTGTCACAGCACACGCAGACACGTGTGCATGTATGTGAAAGCCCAGCAGAGGAATTGCTCTGGTATCAGGATTAATCCTGTGCTTTCCACAAAAATCTAGTGCACTCAAGCGCTTTTGCTTCCCCAGCCAAAGACTTCATTCAAAGCCCACCAAAGACTGTGGGAGTCTTGGATCAGGTTACTAGCACACAGATAAAACAGAATAAATATCCCAGGCTACTGAGTTGAGTGAAAAGTAAATGTCCTGCTTTCATGCAAATCAGAAGAAAAACAAAGTGATCGCATGCAGTAGGAAGCTCATCTGAGATACGTTAAAACTGTCTGGTGCAGGCGTACCGGTAAGAATTTCTTGTTATATTCCAGTTGGATATTTTACTAGAATTGATTTAAACCGGTGATTCTGAGAATCTTTTCTAGCATACACACAACTTTACATATATTGTGGTGTGAACTAGAGACACACAGGCAGGTATGCAGAGAAACTTTTTTTTTTTTTTCCTGTAGGAGCTGATTATAAATTTAGTTACTCGGCTCTTGTGGTTTCAGTATACCTACCTTGTTATACTATTATGTGCATCAGAATATTCTGATTGCTACGAAACGCTACTGAGATATTTCATTTGATTTTCTCTGATGAGTAGGAAAATCACGTAACGTTAATGCTTCTGGCTGGCTGGCTTCAAACTCCGAGTAAAGTAGGATTTCCCAGCTAAGCAGTATGCTTGAATGTAAGAAGGCTCTTCACTGGCACCCCCCTCAACCCTTCCCCCCGACAAAGCCAATCTTCTTGAAGATACTTAGGGAGCAAGTGAATAGGGCCAAAGCATAGAAAAAGAGTTTCCCTAGTGACTGCCTTGGCAGGGTTACGTGCCTTTGTTTATAGTGAACTCTCCAGCTATAAAATATATTGGGAGGCACTGCTCACATTATTCCAATTAAAATGAAAGAAAGTAACCTAAAGGAACCCCTTAACACTGATGTGAATAAATGAAACCAGTTTCTACCAGCTAATTATGGATCTCACTACATAAAGTATTGTTTAATGTGTAACGGATTATAATGTCCTTTTTTGTATAATTTCTAAATGGTGACATCTTGAACACAATTAGGGTCAGATATAAATGCTTGTGTTGTTTACGGTAGATTTAACAACAGAGTAGCTATGGGAATAGCTGTATATGTATTTAATTGTAACAATTTAACCTTCAAATAGTGGTGCCTGCTGTAGTTGACCCAGTAAAACTACGTAAATGACACAAGTTGACCCGCCTGACCTCTGATAGTGGTCTCTCTTTATCAGATAGTCAATTTCTAATGATGTTCAAGCAGAAATCTTCATGAATTGTCGCAGATAAAATTGTGTATTGAAAGCAGTCCTTTAATGTTTTGTGAAGTTGGAGGTTTAAATGAGTAGCAGTTGGACTGATTTACATTTGTGAAGATTGGAATGCTAGACAAAGAGTGAACCCTTTTATTTTCCAACTGGGTAGCTTTGGAAATTTATCCTTATGCTAGCTAAATAGATAGAGGGAAAATAGTGTAATAAAAAAGTGGATTGAAAAGAATTAGCTCTGCTCTTAAAGGAAAATTGGTTTGTTTATTTGTGGACTTTTTTTTCTGTAGGATTACTGCCTGCTGCTGATGATGATTGAAAATAGAGATTATGGAATGATCCCAAAATCTTTAAGTTATTTATGGTCAAGACTCTTTTATAGAATTTACAGGTTCCTGATATCCTTCCCACCCCAATCCTGGTATATTAGGCTACTCACAACACAAAAGTATTTTGAGTAGGTGTGTTGAAATGCAGAATTCTTGAAGCAAAAAAGCTCTTTGGCCATTTCTCCAGTTTCCATCCTTTGTATTTTTGTCCATTGACAACAGTGCTGACAAAAATTCTTTTGTGCATCTTACCAGATTAGGTAAAAGAGTCTTAACTAGTGCAAATATATGTAAAAGTATTTTTCCCAAAGAAGTCACATTTAAAAAAAGAAAAAAAAAAAAAAGTCCTTCTTAGTTTCTCTTAAAGGAACATACAGATTAATGTGGATTAAAGCAGGGGAAGTTAGGTATTGTGACAATCAGTCACTCCATTACTGTTAGCCCAAGGATTACTGATGGGGACTGAGCGGGAGACGTCCGGCCAGCAATGCCCACCACATCAGAGGGTTATTGCGCAGCAGGGCGGCTCTCCCCACGGGTCAGGCACCAGTGGGAGACACAACCACCTCTGCTCACCCAGCAGAAAGCACTAACTCTGAACTGTGAATGTTATTCAGCTACGTATTCCTTTGTGTTCCAGCGTAATACAGAACTTAGCAGACTAATTTGTTTAAAATATTTAGTAAATGAAAAATACACTGCTGAAGTGCAATTCACATGCATGGCAATACTTTCACATATGATTTCTTGCAATATTGCTTGCATCAAAATCCTGGCTGAAGGATTTTGTTTCTCAGCCCTCAGAGAAGTGCCATGGTTTGAATTAAACTACACCAGCTACATGAGGGAGTCAGGATGCCTTTCCCAATAAAAAGTGTCAATGCCTTTTGCTTTTGCTATGTTAATATGTCGAGCCAGAAATGCTCTACCTATGTCTACATGGCATTTGACAGCTTTATGCATGAGTGGCTTTAAACATACACAGTTCCACAAATCATTTACCTTCCAAGCGTACAGCTGTCTTGCAGAGAGGCTGCCAGTGGCCTGTCTAGACACGCTTGGCTGTGTGATAACCTGTGGGGTGGGGGTCTGTCTGCATGGTAAGACACCCTCTGGGTTCATCTGGGGCTGATCCTCTGTGCCTTGGGGGAAACCTGTTACTTGTGATACTGATGGTCCAAATTCTGCAACTGTTTTTGTATTGTGCAAGTTCAGCGACCGAAACACATTGGCAAAGACTGACAGTGAGGCTTGCATGTGCCCCTGCGTATTAAATGTGTGAATTAAGCACTCATTAGGTGACAAGAGGTAAGCACTAGGTGAAAAACATTTAAAGGTGGCATACTAGCTCCTAAGTACAATGAGACCAGGCAATTAGATGGCTGAAATATGACAAATTCTGTCCATCCACACTTTCAACCTTATTTGACTCTCAAAAGCAGATTTAGCCTCTTCTGAAGTCAGAGCTAAATCTTGCAACTACTTCAGATTGGTTTTGCACACTCTAGGATTTAAACCTGCCCCAGCTTTAAAATGGAAGGCTAAATTCAAGCCTAGCCTTCCACCTCCAGCAAGTGGTTTTTTTCATGGAATTGGCATAGGATGTAAATCAGGGCACAATTTGGGCATGTATATCAAATGGAGTCAAGGAGCATATTGAGATGCCACTGGGTTAGGAGTATATAATGAGGCAAGACTATTACTCTTCTAGCAGGCAGATGGTAGTCTTCAGCCTTCCCTAAAACCCTCACCCAATTTATTTAATAGGCATGCGAGATGAAAAGGGAAAAATATACAATAGGCTGCATTAACATGCCAGATTGGACTTACCACCATAAATTGATAATACTACTTTTGACACGACTGTGACATTAGTAGAATGACCATTATAATTAACCTACATCCTGGAACTCCTGTCATATTTTACAATGGCAAAAGGAAGGCTATTTATATTACAAAATGACCTCTGTTATCACCTTGTTTGGAAGGGGAAGGTGTGCCTAGACTAATCACAAGAAGTATAAAACTTCCATTTTGAGAAATAGCTATTTCATTGTTCAGAACAGATATTTAAGGAGATCTCACTGCTGTCTGTCATCTTTTCTGATGTGCAGGACGTGCGTCAAGGTACCAAAGACTTCTTAAGAAAGCGAGAGAAATATTGCTGTGAACAAAGATGGCTGTGTGTGAAGTGCCTCCTCTGGTAACGTCAGATCTTCGTTGTTGTAGAAAGAAACAAAATCTGGAAGCATTTAATTGATTTCCTTTAGGATAAAGAAAGCTCAGACTTGCCCCACCCACACCCTTCTACTCTGCTTTGTGCACTCAGTGATGTAACTTCGTCCTTTCCTCTTTTTTTTAAAGCTCCTTTGAGTTTCCAGTATAACTCAAATTAATGTTGATCTATATGCATCACTAAGAGAACAAAGCCACTTTTTTACATCACAGTTCATCAGTCCACACCTATGGTTTACTAATTCTAGGGTCCTGTCAAAATGTCCATTTATTATCAAAGGCTGGAAAGTGGGAGCTGTGCCTGGATTTGTACAGTATTACCAGTATGATGTAGCATATGTACACACAGAATCCTAGTTCAACTTACAATGACAAACCTTAACTTGGTGTGCTTTTCATTTACCATTTTTTTAAAAGCAGCTATGGAAAATGTATTAATTTTTATTCTAAATTTAGAGACACTCAATGAAAATAAGCAGTATTCAGGTCTTCAGAATTTATAAAATGACCACTCATGCAAAAATCTAATGTTGATGTTTGAAATAAGGATGTCCCTGGCATTGCATTCCCTCCCCCCCACTTGACAGAGAACAAAGGCAGCATTGTGTGGGCATTTTACAGTTTATACTGAAGGTAAGTGTTTACAGCTACATCAGGACAGCGATTGAATGAGTATGTAACCGTTTTCAGTTCAGTTCCCATTAAAATAAAGGCTGTTTCAGATAGAAGGACAGTACAGCGGATTTAAACACCCCTCAGTGATAGCAGATGGGGGTTTTAAACCATACCCCAAGCTGACTTCAGACGGCAGAGAGAAAATATCACATAAGTATGGAACCAGCTGCTAAAGCAGCGGACAGAGAGTGAAAGGAAGGACACTGAAACTCCAGAAAGTGGGAAAGCCGAAGGCAGACTGAGATCACCGCTGTACTCAAAAGTGTCAAGCAAAGATACAGCTGAGCCCACTCGCAAGATTTTCCACTCTGTTCTGCTAGTCTCACACATGCACCCTGACAAAATGTGAAGGGCAGTGTCTGTTTACAAATTTATTTTTCCAGTGGTTTCCATTTTTTTCCCTTTACATTTTCTGCAGAAATCAACTATATTGGGGCTACTGCCAATGTGAGGTGAAGTGCTTCTGAGGAGAAGTTTAGTATGTTTACAGAGAAGAAAGGGGAGCACTCACACCATTAAGCTCTGCGGGTATTTAGGAGATGGAAAAACTTCAAATTAGGAGTAAGCTGGACAGAGACATGAAAGATAAGGGGATGCTAAAACCTTTAGGCTAGAAGCAGAGCTTAATATTCACAAAATCCCTACAGCTTTAAGCATCAGTATCAAGAAAAAATGGGGAAAATATGTCAAAAACTGGCTGGCTGGAGCAATTAGATTCTAGAGCTGAATAGCTTTATGAAAGGGAAAATACAAGACAGTGCCTATTTGACACCAGGGGACTGGGCTCACTGGGTCACAAGATCTCTTTCAGTCCTGTCGATGTCTACAGTCCTGTCTACAGTCTGTCTTCCTAGAATACAGTATGTGAGACTGTGTTTTTCTTCTGACTCTGAAAATCTAGCTTTCAGGAGGCCAATAAAAGGGGACAGGCACATTATGAGTTAGTTCAGAGATGGAGTTTATGGCCCGAACAAAAGTCCCCTGAAATCAAGGGGGTCTAACTACCATCCACACTGAGGCTTGAGCTGGATGGTGAGTTATAGATACTCAAGAATAATAAAGCAAACAGTGAAGTTGTACATAAAAGCAGAAAAATCGCTGAATCTTTCACAAAAAGCACTAGGCAAAAATGGGCAGGCCCCTCTCACCTGGGCCAGGATCAACTATTTAAAGGGCAGGAATATGAGGGCCATGCAATAGCAAGCCCGAAGAACAGGCTGCCCCAAAGATCGGTGTGATGCGAGTTAATATACTTATTAGCTAGCTTGGAAGGCAGATGGCACTGGAAGGCGCAACCAGTCACAAAACGTCAGAAGAAATTCCGTGTTGGCAAAGACAAAGTAATGCAAACTGAAGAAACATTTTAGTCTACTCATGAACATTGCACAGATTCTGTTAGGAAAAAGCCTAAATAGTAGATGATAACTGAAAATCTGAAATATGGGACTGAACAGAGAGCATTATATACTCTCTGGTAGTAGTCCAGTTATGTTGTACTTGTATCAGTATAAAGAATGACCCAAAGGATTTAAAATTTAATGGGGGAAGAGAATGTGAAGGTGGGGAACAAGGTCAAACATACATGTCTTGCAATAGCTGGTGAGCCTTGCTACCTCCGCTGGTGATTTTTGGATATCTCTGATGCATTTGTAAATAAAAATATTGTCTTCAATATATAAATACAACATTAGGGATAGTGGCTGGAGTGAAAGGGAAGAGCAGATCTAAAAAATCTCAAGAACATTATTTTGCATACAAAGGGGCAGCATGGAATAAAGAAAGAAAATTAAACTGCTATCTTACAAACTCATCCTCACTCAGAATCTGCTGTTTGGCTTTGATTAGCTTAACTAGAGGAAGAAAAAAGGATCCTGAGAAGGGCAACGGAAATTATTAACGGCATGGTGACTGACAAGATTATTCAGTTTAAAATAAAAGAAAAAGAGGTTTCACAGCAGATATAAAAAAATCCTCCAAAATTGGTGATGGGTCAGGCGTCTAGCATTTCTACCTTTTATTGTTATACAAGTAATGAAAAACAAAAGATTTAAAGCTATTTATTAATGAGAGAATGTAGTTAGTGGGATGCTTTGTCATAGGAACCACAGAAGAGCTAAGTTGGAGCATCCATGAAATAGGATTTATTATAAAAAACAACAAAATTAATTCTTCAGAGTGCCACTAGCCCCAAATTGTGAGGAAGAAAGGTACCCTACAGGCAGTCTGTTTTATTAGGCTCCATGAGAGCTATTGCAATATAATCAGGATTAGGGCCACTTTTGAGAATTTCTGAAATTCTTTGAAACTTCTGGAACTGCTCCCTGTTTTGACTAGACTGGATTTCAGGTAAATCAATTCTTTTGTTCCCAGCCTAAGACTCCTGTAAGACTATTTCAGCAACCCTTTGCCCAAACTACATGCAAAGTAGAAATCAAATAAGAGACTAGATTGAAGGCTCAGGAATGACAAAGCTAAGAATTATTAAATATCCCTGGAAAGCTCTGTTTCAGAAGCACCTAACAGCACTTTTCCAGGGGGATCAGTGGCCCTAGGGCATAGTATGATGTATATTAGCCCCAAAGTGAAATTGTACATTAGTTCACGCTTGTAATGGTAAAAGAGGGATATTAAAAATAATCACAACATCTTCGCTTTTGGGGGAGGAGAAAAAGAAAGTTCGCTTCCTCAGATCCAAGAGTGCTAACTATGATGAAAATCTTTTGCACTCAGGGTAACAAACATTGTCTGCTTTGCTTGACTGATGAAGATTAGCTGACTTCTTACATTAAAGAAGTTTGTCTTGTATGGGCTGAAGTGACAAGACAATAACTAAGTGCTAATTGTGCATAACCAACACTAAAGATATGCAGCCCCATTATGGCATGTAATAAATGAAGCGAACAACAGAAATATATTAGGCACTTTAATAATGATACTAGAATCCTGGTTTGAAAAAAACAGGGATGTGAAGGGTTTAAGAAATGAAACCTAGGAGCGTGCGTGTGTCCTACTTAAGTGGGTGCTGGTGGAAGCTCTGCCTGCCTTACTCAGAATACACCCTCTTAGTTCTGTGGCAAGACAAAATTGATATAGGACTTTAAATAGCATTAGAACCTATAATTACCTTGCATTATTATATAGTTTAAGCAGTGGTTATTACTTGCCTGGTATTTTAATTTCCCATGCAACATGATGAAAAAGGTCAATTTGGCTTTTTTTAAAGAGCGTAATTGTAGTGTGCTACACTTATTAGCAGCTGTACATTTTATGGTTCTTTAGGGAGGTTTGATTTTTAAATGACTACAGCGTTACAAAATAATACACTGTAGGACAAGGTGAGTTAGCAAAGCTTATTTAGAGCTGTATCTAACTTTAGCGTGTTAGACTATTAGCTTCCTAATTTTTTGTTACTTCCCTAGAAGTGTACATCTCATGTGTTTCTTCCCACCTGAAAATGAAAAAAAATATGAACGCTATAAAACTCTAAATAGGATCATGTAATAACTGAAAAAACATAATAGGTAAATTAAGGAGCGGACATAATTGGTTTTCTCATTTCCTAGACCTCATAGAAGTCACAGGCAAAGTTGCTAGCAGCTCTCGTGGAGTCAGAAATAGAGCTCTTGGTGAAATCTCTGACAGGATTTGGCCACTGCTCTGAATGTAGTTGCTATAAGTTCGGCTGTATTCGCCTCTGAAAAATTCAGTTGTTAAAATTTTACCATTTTTGACATTCGTTCTGCAACTGTACCATATGGGTGATGCTTCAGAACAAAGTGTCAGGTTTGGCTCCTTGGGATTTTTATAACCTACATTTAGGATATGGAAATAAAAATATGGCATAAGAAGTCCAATGCTGCTACAGAGAAAATGGTGGGAACAACATCTTTTAAATTTAAATGTTCTGGCAGCAGGAAGAAACAACATGTACTTTAAAAGAAATACATGTGATAAGAATGAAGAATTAAAGTGAAATTAATGTAATAATGACAAATGGTACTGCCATGCTCTTCTGCAGAAAAGGATCTCAAAGTCCTTTATAAATATTAATTAATTACACTTGACAGACAGCCTTTTTGAAGGAGAGGAATTAACATTATTCTTGTTTACCGATGTGGGATTTGAGGTACAAAAAGTTTTCTGGCCAAGGTCATGAAAGATGTTCTGTATCCGTCCCAGGAAAAGTATCCAGGTCTTACTCTCAGTCTTGGGTTTCCACTACTGATAGATGTTTCCTCTTCACTTGAATGTGTGCCCACACCGGTGCCAAATTAGCACTTAGCTTATGGAACAGACCCAAGAAATTCTCTTACCTCTGATTACAAAGTTGACATGCAAAACAGTCCAGGTGATAAACATTGTCCTTTGCTCTCATCACCATCTCAAAAGCAGGTATGAGCTTACTGCAGGCAGCACAGTTTCCTGTAACGCCAAATAACCTGGAGATACAAAAAGAAAGATATTCCTGAAGATGCTTAACTGAAAAGAAAACCACACTTCCTTTTTTTTATCTTTTTTTTTTTCTTTTTTCCCCAGCAGTTGCCTGGCCTTTGACTGATTTCCCAGCACACCTCCCTTTGGAAAGGCTGGTCTTTGGCGGTACAAGTCTGCCCAATTTACAATACAAAGGCATAGTTCTTTTTGCCAGAGAGAGCTTTATGAAACAGTGACAGACTAATATTGCACCTATTGTGAAGTTATTTTTTTCTGCAGGTTATACTGACCTTTCTTGATAAAAGAAACGTCTTGTTAAACTAAACAAAGGAATAGTAAACACATTAGGGATGTTACATAACTGCGCAGGCAGAGGTCAAGCTGTTTGCATACGCGGGAAGAGTCTTCTGCTTGGATCCTGCCGTACAGACGAGAGCCACATAACCTTGGCTTTTGGTGCTATTTATTATTAAAACACACTTTAGCTAGAAAAGAAATAACACTTGAAAAAGCCAATGTTCTTCGCTTTTTTGACATCTAGTGCTAAAAGCTTTACCACTATTATTAAAAGAACATTTTATGAACGAGTCATTTAAATCGTCAGAAAGCATTAGCGGTTCATGCACCTTACAACCCTATACCGTAGTTATTGCTATGATTATGTTATTCAGGTAGCACATTAAAGTAAATGAGGCTGTAAACTATATATAGTCACATCAGGAGTAGAAGTATAAAATACTGTAAGAACAATATGAAATGCTGTTTTTGCCAGACATCTATA
Organism: Aptenodytes forsteri; assembly: GCF_000699145.1. Classification (NCBI taxonomy): domain Eukaryota; kingdom Metazoa; phylum Chordata; class Aves; order Sphenisciformes; family Spheniscidae; genus Aptenodytes; species Aptenodytes forsteri. The sequence continues at coordinate 4,218,970 of NW_008795252.1, forward strand.
TAAATTTTTTTTAAAATTCTCTTTGTTCAAGATTTTTCAATACTTTTCAAGTGGGTGTATTACCAAAAAAAAAAAACAACCCACACATATGCATCCTTTTGTAACATAGAAGGATTATAATGAACAAGAAAAAATACGTTAGCTCTACATGGCAGCAATCTTTGAAACTAAGTTTATTTTAAATACCTAATAGTTGTGATGGATTATTAAAAGTAATGCTCTGCTTGTGCATAGCAGTTAATGCTGTTTTTAACTATGAAGCACACTAGATGAAAACGCCACATCTGCCAGTTTTCTTTTTTCCCTCAACATCAGGCTGACAGCAGAAAAATATAATGGCTCTCAAGGGAAACACCAAATTAAAAGCAGTTCTAAACTAATGAATTCAAAGGTGCTCTGTAGAAAATTCAGTTTGGTAACATAAAAATGAACGCAGTTTTTTAATCACAACCCTCCATTTTACTGAATTTCATGGGTTACCAACAAGCCTACTTACTTCCAAATCCTTTTACCTTCTGCTTCTACTTAAGGTGTGCTGCGTACATAATACATGTCTGGTTTTTTTTAAAGTTGCGACCCTTTTTCTCCTGTCTGAGACGCTGGTTACCGTGATCACTGGGAGAAGTGCTGGGACAGAGCCACCATCATCAGCTCTTGTTAGAATGACTCAAGCCAACCTCCAGTTCTGTTAAGTCTGATTACTAAAATTATAGATTATTTAAACAAATTATAAATATCCCCTTTGTAAAACATTCTGTTCCAGTTCTATCTCCACCATGCATGGGTTTCGCTGAGGTTATCTAAATCTCACTCAGACTTTCATTCCCCATCTCTAAGGACACAAGACTTCGTTGCCTTCCACAGTCGTTGGCTGGCTTTGCATTAGAAAAGACTAAACCCACCGACCAAAGGCCCAGCTCTGTTCTTCACATCTGTGTGGAAGATGATGGTAGTTTAGATGTACGAGGAAAGCAGATCAGGCTGCAAAAGGTACTGAGTAAAGACTGTAGGTACAGAGTATTGTTATTCCATATGGTTACAGTAAAAGGAAAGTCAGACTTCAAGGCTCTACAACAGCAACGTTTGAACACAAACATGAGAACAGTCCCACTGCCTCCGAGCTCAGTGTGGAGGGATCAGACAGCACCTCAATGCTTAGGTAGTTTAGGTGCAACAACTGAATACTTGAGACGCAGCTCAGGCCCCTTGCTGGAGAGGGTGCGAGGGGCAGGCACCTAAGGTGTCACCTTCCTCGGCCACGTCCTCTTTGCAGGGGTGTGTCTGTGTGCGTGAGAAAGTGGAAATCCATTACAGCTAGAATCGCAGTTTGCGTGTTGCAGAGCAGTGAAACAATTTGGGATTGTCATTCAGCCCTGCGAGGGATGGAGATTTACTGCACCAGAGTCCACTATGTGCAGGTTTCCACAGTCCTGAAATAAGAGACCCCCACAGAAGCTGCTTCAGCTAAGCACCAGATATATTAAAATTTTTCAATTACGTAAAGGGAAGGAGGCCTTCCTCGCTGTTAGTTCTTCCCCACCACATACAAAACAAACATGTGAGATTTATATTAGCTATTGTTAATTTTGGATAAAGCTGTTTATATGAAGAACATAGTTTTCTCCCATCAATAATAATAATAAAAACCCCACAATGCCATTTTGAAATTCTGGACATAGTTTCCCCCAATTTCAATTGCTCTCGCTCCCTGAGCATTTATCAGCTACCTGATTAGAATTTGTTTCCACACAAACCATTGATCATCAGCCTATTACTAGGCAAATGACAGTTAATTACCCACTACATTAACCACTGGGACCTGAGACCTGCTTCTGCTGCCATCAGTCAACATGATAAATGTGGCAAGTTCAGTAATGCATGGCCAGCCCTGAGCTGCCTGCTATAGTGTGAACAACCCTCAATCTCACTTCCATGCCCAGGAAAATCTATGGCAATCTGCATAATTACAAGCTCTGGGTTAATAACAGACAAATGATTTGTTGCATCTAAACAAAGTCCTTGGAATGGGCCTGGTCTCCTGTGGCTGCCCAGGCTGCTGTTGTGCCACCGGTGTGCTTCCCACTACAACGTGCACAAAACAGATCTCCGACGCTGTATCCTTCCAATTTGTTGCCCTCCAATTTATGGATTCTGCATATGTGATTTTTAATCATTAAAGAACTCTTGAAGCAATATTATCTTAATTATTCTCTGCTGTAACCAGGGAATTAGGCTTCAGATAAAATTTTCTTCTTCTGTGCACTTTCCCTGCCTCGCTGGAGGCTCCATCAGTTTTCATCTACACCTGGACTCTGAAATTCTAATGATGAATTATTGCCCCTTTTCCTAAGAGGGCGAACCTTACAAGGGAACATTTTACTGAACTGTCAGCTCACAGACTGAGTGCGGAGATGCGGAAATCTGATCTAATTTACTGCAAAACGATGCATTTGTTAGACTTTCTCCTCAGTTTTGTCCAAGGATCAAGAGATCAGTCAGGAGCCACCTTCATGTACTCCTTTGCACAGGAATATATGCACTCGACTCTCCACATGCTGTTCTGGTTTCCTCCCCTCTTCAAACCTGTTACACAAACAAGTTTCTAAAACATATGAATTTTACTACTCGAGAGAAGAAATAGTTCCTTGACAGGCTCTTAGCTGGAGCTGACGCACTGAGCTACGGTCTCTTGCTTTGTCTATTTTACCAAAAAAGCAGCAAGGATTTCATTTCTACATAGTACTCACAACTGCCCGTTACCATTCTGTGTTTTATTTACCATTTTCTCTGCGGTAAGAGAATGCTTAAACTCACTCCTTTCACATCTACTTACAGGTAGTTAGACTATGCCCTAGCTACCTCAGCAGATTAGAAAACTGTTCCTTACTGATTTCATGTAGGAAGAAAGGATGAAAAAATTTAAAAGTACCGGGACAGATCTTTTCTCTTGATATTCTGAACCAACAGCTGAAATTTTGTATTTATACCATATATACAACAACAGAGATTAGAACAATCAGCCACAGCAAAAGCTTTCATTCTTAATGGATTTGACCGGTACAGAACATCCTGCACAGAGCTAAAAAATGAAAGACATGCGGAAGCCCTTCTCCAAACAAACCCAAACCTGACATTTTGAGCAGCAAAAAGTGTGATTAAGCACCAGGCTATTGATTCTACTTTGGTAGGTTTACTAAACAGAAACCTGAAGGTTAAGTACTGAGAGAGGAGAAAAGGGAAAAAGTTGGGAGGGGAAAGACAAGAAAAAGAGAGGAAATGAAGAGTGGACAGCTATGCAAAGGTGCCAAGACATTGACTAAACTACACTATACTTATGAGGCATGTGCTTTCTAGAGGGACCCAATTTAACCACGTTAACACCGATTTCCATCCACTCCTACAGATTTTGGGTGAGGCCCTGAGTAAGGAGCGGGGCTCCTGGTTCTCATCATTAGCTTAGAAATGCCCCATCACACAACTGCACCATTATGCAGAACCGTATATGCACTAAGATGACACTGATTTGGGCCATAATTCCCTGTCAAATTACATGGGACTTTCACAGGATTTAGGATCTAACGTTGTTGGTTACAGCTGCTCCCACAAGCTTCCTCCTTTTTGCTATTCTTGTTTGGCAACTGTCCTCTGTAAGATCCATTGATTTGTTACCAACAGCATTCTTTTGTCTATTTTAATTTTCTATTAAAATGTTGCATGATTTGGATAAGATGTCTGGTTTCCAGTAGGAGTACAAAATGTCTGTTTGCACAATGGAAAATGAAGGAGAAAAAACATCTTGAGATTCAGGAATGACAAAGCAGACATTAAATGGAATTTCTCCTGCGGCGCAGTAATTACAGATAGTTTCACATGGTTTCGAATTATTTTTTCTCCTCGTTCTCACTACTGGGTTAACTAAGTTCATTGGGGAAAAAATATATATGGGAACTGAGTTCTAAACCTGGCTTCACCACTAACTGAGTGGGTGGCCCTGGCAACTCACTTAATTTTGGTCTCAAATGTATTTCTTACAAGGAGGTGAGACCTAATCTTCACATTGCAATATCCCTGCTGAATACTGTTTCTATAAAAAATTGAAATGCTACTTTCAAACCTCTGTTCCTCACAGTGCATGAGGGGTCAAAATAATACATACACACTGTTTTAAGTGTAATCAGACATTTACTGAAATAGACAATCACCTTTTTTTTCCTAGTAGGTTTGTGTATTATTCAGGATTTCAATTCAAGCCGTATGCACTGAAAGGCAGAATTTGGCCCTTAGCAAGTATTTCAGACAGCATAAGATGCTATTTGGAGAAGCATAAAACCACATAAAAGAATCTAAAAGTTAATGAGAGAGAGAAAAAATTATCTAAGGATCTAGATTACAAAGCACATTGAAAAACATAGTTTTAGAAAACGTAATATTTACATGCTGAGTATTATTTAGATTATTAGGTGGAGATTTCTTAGGCGTTTCTAAGTGACTTAGGGACACAAGTACTATTGGCTTTAAATAGTCTATATTCTCTTACTTCCCACAAGATATTTTTGAAAATCCTCCCTGTCAAATTGTAAAGAAAAGGAAGCGGGTAAATTTGTCCCACATGCATTTTTATGAATGCCTGGAAAACTTACTTCACTCCCACCCAACCTCCATTCCCCGGAACAGCTTTCTGAATGCTCATTGAAAAAGAAACATGCTTCCAGCCGAGGGGGGAGGAGAAGCTGCCCCACTTTGCCTACCGAAGTTAAACCACACAAGCGCAGGAGAAATGAGAGCAGCGAGTACCCATTCACCCTGCTCATCCACAGACCTCCTGACTGCACTCACTGGTATCCAGTAAAAGACTTCTGGTGACTCTGCTTGAATTAACTCTGGTCTAGTAATCAGCAGGGGCCAGTAAAATGGAGACTCCTTAGAAAGAAAGGAAAAAGGTGGGGAACAAACCGAACGCATGAGAAAATGGCCACTTTTGAAATGGTTCTGGAGTCTCTCCTGTATCTTCTTTGCTGCTTATGCGTCCTTCTCTAAGTCTTTCTCTTTTAAAGGCTTTTCTTGACAAAACTGGGGTGTCAAAAGAGGGGAACGCAATGAAGTTGCAAACCAGGATGCTCAACAGATCGAAGCACTGAGCCTTCAACACTCCCCAGCTGCAGGTGAGGCAGCCAGATTTCCATGAGAGCTCAGCTCTCTGGATGCTGAATTATTTTTGAAAATGTAAAATCACAAGTGTCATAACATGGGAGCAGTTAGATAACATGGTTTAGAAGCCTATCCAAAGTAGCGTAAAACCTTGTCCCCGATTTTAAACACTGCAAAAAAGGTGAAGAAAAGGAAAAGACAAACAAAACAGTCCAGTCAATTTAAAAGTGTTAAGGAAGGCATTCAAACACAATTGCTGAATCGTGCTTAAACATCTACTAAAATCAAAGGCTGATTCAGTGTTTGCCTTGTTTGGTAATGCTGTGAAAAGAAGGTTAGTTTTGCCAAACTAGAGCAGAGAAACCTTTTCACCTCCGTACCTTTCGTTTTATTTTAAAAGCAAATTCAGACACTGAAGAATTAACTTGACATTGGAAGTATGCCGATATTCATAACACCGTTTGTAAGGATACCCAGCGTGTGCCACCTGGAAACAGAGCTCCCCTTTGCTGAGGGTGAGCTGCGGTATGTCTCTAGGGCCTTTGCTACTAAAAATTTAAGTCGGTAGCTGGATCGTGGGCAGATGGAAATGTGACGGTAAAGCATGGCTGTAGCCTCACAGCACAGCGACGCGCTACTTGTCTGAGTGTGTTTTGCTTTCATGTGTAGCTAACCTGGGTATGCGAGTAATCCCATCTGGCTTCGGTTGGGCTGTGTGTGACGTTTAGCACTGGTGTATCTGCAGCACGATCCGCACGCTGAAGACTGGAGGTGCAAACCTCTCTCAGGTGAAGCTGCTATTTCTCACACCATTCTACTGTATACAATTACCGTAGAAGAAAATAACTATGCAATCTGAAGTCCAATAGTTAATGAAGGGGTTTTTTTTGTCTTTTTGCACCCGGTGTTTATGTATTGCCCTCATCATTGTGGATCGTAATTTAATGAGCCATTCCCCTCAGTGCAGACTTTAAGTTTGTTCCATCTGTGTAGAGCAAACTATTTGCCAAACTCTGTCCTGCGCCTGCTGAAGTTCATGAAACCGAGCCTTTTTTCTCTGCAGACTGCATGAAAGAATTCTTTATGTAAAGTTAACATGGATGAATTCCATTTTCAAACACCTCAAAACCAGACATTCAAAACAAAATATAGATTTACTTCTATATCCTTCCCTAATTAGGTTGTTTGTGTTCTGTGAAACAATCCAAGCTTTCATTTCAAGTAAGTATTACCAGCCTTAATTTTGGCTCGAAAAATTTGATGCATGACCAGACATAATTGATGTAATACCACCATCTATAGTTTGAAAAAGCTCTGGGAGGTGGGAAATTTGTTGTTTGGTCAATGGAGTGTTAACTCTGAAGCCTAAATCACACAACTTTAAAAAACCCTTGTTCATCTTAGGAGCAAATATAGCTACATCGTTTATGTCACCGTCTGCTACCCTGTCCCTTCAGTCATGCAGTCGGATCATCAAACTTTCGGTTTAAAGCTAAAATGCAATTTTAAGGATTATTTTGGCCTAATTTACTATCTGCTTTTAATCAAGTTACAATTTTGTTTCATTTTAAATTTTCTTTAACCACTCTCATTGACTCAGATGAAAAGCAAGGATGATTGTGCACAGTGCACAATGATCTATGTCTGATATTGCGGAAATAAATTCAAGTTAAAAATGACCTCCCAATGCACTCAGGGCTCTGCTTTGCACCACCACTCATGCATCATGACATCCTTAAACTTCTACCAGTAAAGTCAACATCAATATTACATCCATTTCTACAAAGCAACCGTATAAACTTCATCTTTCTGCACATGCTTTACTTTAAATCATGCATATAAATCCATCTACCTGCACAGGCTGAATCTAAAAATTTGCAGATACTCAGCTGACGTATTTTCATTGTCAAACTTGAGTACTTAAAAAGAAATTTAATGCCTCAACTCAAATAAGAATAAGAATGCAATATCCCAAGCTGGTTCCCAGCCTAGGGGTAGGTCTAACTGGCACAGCATAGTGGTACAGGTCAGGGTCAGCTAAGTGCTGCGACTGTGTCTGTGTAACACTCCACTGGGGCTAATTAGGTTCACGTCCCAGCTAACTAACTGCTTGTATTGCCACTTAGATGTGTCTACACTGTTTCCAGATCTAGAAGCTAGTTTAGGACTTTGTGCCACATACTGCACGATATGGATATCACTCAAGGCTGTACCTGTACCTCTTGGTTGCGACAAAGCATCGCTGAGCTCCGTTTGCCACCTTCTTACCTGAAGGAATGATCTCAAAGGCAGTTCAGCGATAACTTGACAAGATTGCCAGGAAGGGGCTGGAGAGACCCTCAGGGATAACCTTCACTACGGTGCCTATGGAAGAGTCACACTCGCCTGCCACATGGATGCTGCTCCACGCAGCAGCCATCTGTCCTTGTGGTAACGCCATGCAACTGATGTCAGGTGGTGCAGATGACCTGCAGTCCCTCCTAGGAAGGAACCAGTGTCACCTGCAACATGGATGTGGGGAGTTTGTCACTTGCCTTACAACTGCATATAGCTCCACATTGCTGCAGAGGAAGCAGAACCCAACAGAGATGCTTCTAAGGTGCATTTCAGATTCATCCCCCCCACAGAGAGCTAAACAGGGAAGGAGGGATCTAGGAAGAAAAGGATCTAAATGAACAGAAAGCCCCCTGATAAGCAGTGGCCAAGCTCCTACCATTTCCCAACAACTCTATTGTTTCTCCAATGACTAAGGAGAAAAGGTCTAAGTGGTGCATATGGAGTTTGCCCCTGGAGATGGGGGAAGGGAAGGAAATTAAGGTACAAATATATAATTAGCTGCCTAATGTGAGGGACATAAAACATAGACATTTTTCATTTTGCCCCAGAGGTGACTGAGAATGTAGAACCTCTGGGTAAGAAATCAATGCACAGACTGTCAGGTAAATACATATTGAAATAGAAGTGGGGGGTAAGGAAATAGTTCTATGAGGTCATATAATAAAGTCTATAGTTCTTTCATCAGCGCTGCAAACAATGGAGTTACTGTGTTTCTCCCCTGGTGTAATAGCAAAGGCGGTTGCTAGACTC
>NW_008795252.1:4227341-4266024 GCF_000699145.1 Aptenodytes forsteri
CGGTTGCTAGACTCTGAAAATAAATTATGCCATGCTTTATTAAATGGTAAACAGCTGTTCCAGCCACAATACAGCACATGCTAATTGAAGAAGAATGCCAGCAGTCCTATAATAAAAGGCTTTTAAGAGGAGAGGAAAAAAAAGCCAGCATCATGGCAGCATTACTATCATGGGTTCCCTTAGTTAAAATTCAACACATGGGTCATTCAAGGTGAGAAGTATATTCTGGGAGAAGATCTACAGTAATGAACATTTAAGAATCATTAGGAGGCTCTTTCATGCCATGATGCTGTAGGCAAAGACGTGCTTAGGTAGGAAGTACAGCCACAAGGTTCTCATCCTGTTTCCACGTCTTGTTTTGCTAGCAGATATGTATCCAGGAATACAACCAACGTGCAGGAAGTTTATTAAATGGTAAACAGCTGTTCCAGCCACAATACAGCACATGCTAATTGAAGAATGCCTTAAGCAGTCCTATAATAAAAGGCTTTTAAGAGTTGGAGAGGAAAAAAAAGCCAGCATCATGACAGACTTACTATCATGGGTTCCCTTAGTTAAAATTCAACACATGGGTCATTCAAGGTGAGAAGTATATTCTGGGAGAAGATCTACAGTAATGAACATTTAAGAATCATTAGGAGGCTCTTTCATGCCATGATGCTGTAGGCAAAGACGTGCTTAGGTAGGAAGTACAGCCACAAGGTTCTCATCCTGTTTCCACGTCTTGTTTTGCTAGCAGATATGTATCCAGGAATACAACCAACGTGCAGGAAGAATTGCTTTTTCGGAGGTGGTGATCCCCAGCCCAGAAACCTCACTGCTCGTGGGAATCACCCTGGAGATTTTGGCAGAGAATGAGAGCTATGGTGTAAGCTGTAAAAGAGCATGCATATTAACAGACAGAAGATGATACGTGGCATAATGAGCCCCAAACTGGCAACGTTTCCCAAGCAGGTGTATCGCTGTACCTCTGCAGAGCCCTGGCCCCTCGCGCCAGCCTGGTTCTGTTGAGCTGAGGAGGTATGCTGTGCCCAGCGGTTATCTAAGGGGCTATTAGGAATGCCAAGGTACGGTCATTTTTTTTACATTAAGAGGTTCATGATTAAAGTCGGTAGGGAGTGTGAGTCAATGTTTAGAGCAGGGAAAAGAAGTCTCTATCCCTGGTCCCCACGCTACCTTGCTAAGTGGCCTTGTGCAAATATCCCCCCTTTACACCTCAATTTTCCCACCTTTACTTTGCATAAAAAGGACAACAGGAAGCTTGGTGTGCAAAAGTCCTTTAAGAGCCCTGAATGATAGCTACTATGAAAAATATAAATGTATTTATAGCAGCTACTCACTGACATAAGCATTTGCCCAAGAATGACATTCAGATATATGGTGCTTAGACTACCGGACACCTGCTTTCTGGGAAATTGCTTGCAGAGCTAAACTAGATGTCCGTGTGTGTGCATGTGTGTAAGCATGTGTGTAAAATAAAAATAGCAAAATAGTTCCACGGGAGAGAATAATAAGGAAAAGAGTCATGTTTTCCCCACTATACAACACAATAATTTCTTGTCCTGTATTTGGAATTTTTCCTTTCTAAAAACCACTGTAAGATGAGTGCTGCACAGTGAGTAAGAAGATTTTTTTTTTTAATGTTTGCAATAAGCAAAATGCTTAGAAATTAGGAAAAAGGATATGCATCAATCCAATAGATGGCATGCAAATATTTCATTCTGCTCATACAAATCATATGATGCGCTTGCAAATTCATGCAACAAAGCGATGGTTTAATAGAACTGCTCTTCCTATAGAAATGGAAACAGGTAAAGTTTTCCTTCATTGGACTATGTGAGCATTTCCTTTATAAATAAAAGCCGCAGTATCTAAGGTATTTCCTTTGTTGTGTCACCTTTAGGACTTACTATTTGAAGTATTCCATTGAAATGGCTATGCTCTGCGCAGTGTTCAGAATTTTAAGTAAAACCTTAAACAGTTACAAATCAAAGCATCAGGGTACTTTGAAGAAGCACATACACTACATTGCATTCTGCATGCATATGCATTGCTGATATCTATATATCAACAACACATTCACAAAAACATTACAGCTTTGGGAAAAAATATTTCAAGCAAAATATGAACATTAAAATGATGATTTAAAAATAATACAGTTTTCAAACCTCAGCTTTCAGCATATTTAGGGCTGGTTCTAGAAGTATGCTTTCAAAATACATCCGATTCAGAGACAAATCGCCGTGACATTTTTCTGGCATTAACCCAGTTGTTTCGATAAATATTGCACTAAAATAAGAAGATGCATTAATTATATAATTACAAATAATTGATTTTTTCTCTCATGTATTTATGAAATTGTTTCGGTTTTAAGGTATTGATATTTTTACACCTGCATCTGGTTTTATAGTTTCTTCCCCACTTCCTGTGATTTTTGTTCCTCTTCAAAAAAGAATGCTTGAGGAAATTCTGTGCCAACGTCTCACTCAAATTTATAATTAATGTAGCAGAAAATTATATTTCTAATTAAATAAAACTGAGCATGAGTTGAGGCAAATGCTAGAAGCATTATAAACAGTATAAAGTTAAGAGAGGAACAAAATCGCAAACAATGAGCAGGTAATATAACTGCATATATTAGAAACATCTCAATTATTACATCCACAAAGGCAGAACCTAAAAAGCTGCATTTCATAAGAAGGTGTCATGTTGACATATATTGCTCATTAAAAAAGGTGCCGTTTGTATATGGGTTACTGTTCTTCATATGCATGAACACTGGTAACACATTGTGGGAAAGGAAAGCCCTTGAGATTTTGTGTAGTTTGAATATTTAATGTAACAATAGTTTGCTCCCTAATAAAGAAAGGAAAGAAATTTGGGAGACGAGGACGTAAATTTGCCTATTTATTATTTTACGCTGACTGCAGCTGGGTATCGGCACCCCCTGTATACCTCTCCAGATCTGCTGTTAAAATTAGTGACTGCTCACAGTGGCTGCTCTTTAACCAAAACCGCAGAGACTACAAACGAAAAGCTCCCCCCGTCCCCTTTTTAAGCAGAAAATACCAAGCGGCGTATATAATATTCGTATATAATATATATATATATGTGTACTAACCTACTAGTTATCTCTGCTTACACTCTGGCTGTCAGAAAACCGTCAGCTGTAAAGGCGATAAGGTGGGCAGTTTAAAGAAGATACCGAAGCCTTAAGCTTCTTAATGTGCCACGAATCAATCCCATGAAAGCAAACAACTTGAAAAAGGGTTATATGTATTTAGGAAATCTCTCAGCTCCCCTCGCCTTCGCTGGAGCCGGAGCTCACGCTAGAGTTTTCTCACCCTAATGACCCCTGAAGCGGCCCGGAGGGATTGTGAAACAAGGCCGTTACAGGAGGCAGCTTGCTAATTGAGAAGTTGATCGGGGGGAGAGGGATCCTGCTTTACCGCGTTAAGTGTCCAAATCAAGCATGACTAGATTGACGTCGCCAAATCGCTGTCTGGAGGCCACTCCAAGCCAGGAGCAGCAGGGCTTTTCACACCTGATAGGCCCCCGCTCTATCTACATCAAGTCGCATTAAGAAAGGGATGCATTACAGGAGTGGAGCCCGCGCCCCTTAAGAGCGCTGCCGGTGCCGGCTAATTGCTGCTCCCCAGCTTTCCTAAAAGTAGCAAATGTGCCCGGGTGTTGGAGGCACGCGTTGCCGGCTCCCGTTACACGGCCCACCTTCCTCTCCCCTCCAAAAAATCAGATGGGTGCTCTCAGTTCAAGGGGAGCAATGAGAAGAATTAATTCTTTGTTTCGTGCTGAACGGGCAGGCACAAAACTGCTCTGGAAAGGAGGGTGTTAGGGGGCTACGTGCCATTGTTCAAAGCCGTCCTAGCAGGGGGAGCTTTAGTGGTGCTTCGGCCTCCAGCCATTAGCTCCCGAGAGCTCCCGGCCGTCCTGAGGGATGGGGAGGGCGCGAGCCTTCGCCGGAGAATGAGACACACTGAGGCAGGGGGACTCGGAGCACAAAGGGCCATAAAATGGTGAACTCCTCGGCTTTTCAATCACAGAGGGATGCCTAACTGTCTTTTACACCCCAGAAAATCCCCCTCATCAGCAGTTTGATCAAGGTGACAGAGAGAGTCTGGGATTTAATCCCGTCTAGGATTAAAATTCAACAGTTCCTGCCCCACGGTCCTCAGCCTGCATCTACTTTAAAGGAGGGCAGTTCTTATTTTCCCGTACCGTCAGGAGAGGCAGCCACAATGTGGTCAAGGTTGTCTTGTCAATTTATCTGTTATTTAGATAGAGCAGGGGGCCTCCTGAACTGTACCGAGGTAAAATTTAAGCTGAGGGGGAAATATCGTAAGATGGGAGTAGTCAGCCTCTGAAATTCAGTGGAGACAGTCATAGCCAAATACTTAGGGGGACATTTTAAAAGCTCAAGTAAATTTTTTGTAAACGGCATATGTTGTTACAAGATGATACGAAAGCACGCTCTATAGTAGGACTGTCAAATCCAGACTTTATTTATCTTCATATACTACTTATTTAGATCTAAAAAAGGACTGCACAAAGTCAGGGTGTAACATGATAGCATGATTTAGAGGAAAAAACATTGGAGAGAGACTACAATGCATTATAGGGAGAATATTTCTATTTTTATTTTTAAGTTTCTCTGAAAACGTGAGATAGCTTCTGTTTTTCAGAAAGAAAAAAAAACCAACAAAATAAAACCACACCAAACCCCACATTTGCCACTTCTTTGCATAAGCCCCTTTTTTCCCCCGAAACTTAGGGAACCTTCTGTGAAAAATATCTATCTATGGCTTTAATATGGCTTTTTTGATAAAAGTATGAACAGAGAATAGTAAAAATCTCAAAAACATCAGTAAAAATTATTACACGAGAAATGGCATGTAGCTGTAGGTCACATATACTGTATATATTGTATTACACACCAACTATCACATATTTTTAAATGGGGGTCAACAAATTACATCTCTGGCATGACAACAGATAACCACAGAGATCAGGATGAAATCCTCCTCTACCTGCAATATTCCTAACCCCAGCAAATCTTGAATAGCTCTGCAAAAGTTGGCTCACTCTATTTTGCCACCTTCCCTCTGAAACTGCTTCCCCCGCGCCTGTTGCCGGATACCAGATATGTCAGATTAAAACAGTACGGCAAATCCAGTGTTCCCATGCATCACTCTGGAGAAGGGGAAATGGGAATTTTGTTTGGTTTCTACCGCCGTTATGACTCTGAGCCACTGAAGATGAGCTGATATGACAGCTTATCCCTTGCCTGCCTGTCACGGCGGTCAGCAGCAGCGGCAGGCACTGCTGCAAGCACAGACAAGCTTAAGTGATGGTGAGTGATAAGAGCATGGAAAAGTGTGAATGAAGCGATCCTGTTCCACCTAGGCGTGGGAGCAGGTAAATTTATCCTGCTCTGGACTATTTCTGTGATATTCCAGGGCTGCCTTGCTTTAGGGGTGATGCAAGGTAACAAGAGGCTGATGAAGTTAAGGAGGTGTGTTACTGCAATGGTTTGAGGGAGGGGAAGAGGCAGTTCTGAATCGGTCACAGTATTTATTGTACTCTGCCCAGCACAGCAGCCCCTTTGCTCTCCCTGTTGCACTGCGTATACGTGGCTAGTGCATACATCTCCGCATGTGTTTCTGGAAGAGGGTACACTCTGTCATGCAAGCAGCAGGCGGTTCATTTTTAAAAACTAAAGTGCTGCTCGAATATAAAAATACAAGTGAGCAATGTGGGAGAATGGACCCTTGGGAGGAGAGACATGTTTGGCTGTAGGCATTTTCATGCCCTTCCTCCAAAACTGAGGTCACCCTGAGTTTGTGAGTGCATCTTCCCCTCCCTGGGGAAACATCCTCTGCCGCAGGAGCAAGCAGAGCCCAGTCAGATCTGTCCCGGCACCTGTACCAGCTGCTGTTGCTCCAAAATGCATCTGAAAAATATTTGACAGACACACACTACCATACATCGCCACCCACCCATAAACTTAAAGCGAGAGGAGTCCGGCAGCACTGTGGGAGTATTCTCTATTTTCCTGCACCTTTTGGAGGCCTTTGTGTTGGTGCAAGAAGACTTTATATGCTGTCAAACCAAAAAGGAGCTACTACTGCTCCATGCCATTGCTGGTGACTAGACTGAAGCACAGTTAAGCAGAGGATCACATCTTCTATATCCCTGCTCAAATATTGTAAACTACAAGTTCCAAAATAAAACAACTAGAAAAATAGGAAGTAGGAAAAATAACAGAGATGCCCGCCTCAGCCTTTTCCATCTTGTTTCTACCAGCAAAACACAGGCCATTAGATAAAATGTTAACCTGGATTGCAGATCTTTTGTTTCTTCCTCCTTACAACTGTTCATCCCTTTGTCTTCCTCTGTTTCTACCTCATTCTATTCATTTTCCCTCATTCTTATTGCTATTTCTTCTATTGTTACCTTTCTCTACTACCTCAGGCCTTTCCATTTCTGCCACGTCCATTCCTTGCTGTATATCCTTACTCGCTCTCACTTGATATATTATATTTTTGTGCAGACCCTGACCCAATTCACCATGCCACCCAGGTTTCAAGTCTCATCTTCCACTGGAGTTCATTTTTCTTCTAACTCCAGTTACATTTCAGAAATTAAACTTCTTGTAAACTGTAGTAAGGGGTTTCCAATGCATCCAGTCAGCTAGTTACCACCATTATTGAGGATTTAAAGAAATATTTGGCATCGGCACCATGGCAAATTTAGGGCATCTTCCATTGATACATGGTCTACCCCGGTTTTCCCATCACCCATGAAGTTGGATGGGAAGAGTTTTCCCACAGATGTAAATGTACCTCAGTCGAGCCTAAATGTCTCCATGATCCAGACAAGACAACCATACAGCTGGCGGGATTATCATGGCATCACAGAGCAAGTCACGCACATGCCTCTGGGCAGGGCTAACCGGGAAGAACAAGCAACCCTTCATTAGCAACAGCAGTTGACAACCGAGCTCACTCCCTCCATCTGCTGCCTACAGCAAGACAACAGGAAATTACACTGCTATCATAGTAGCTTCTTGGTAGCTCTTAAGCTACCAAGGTGAGTTTAAAGTCCCTGCTAAGGATGATGTAATGGTAGATGAAGCAATGGAGGAGTCTTTCCTTCTCTTTATAGCCAGCTACTGGTTGTAAGAACTGTAAGGGAGGGGATGAGGACAGGACCCCTTAGAAAGGAGCCCACCAAAAGCTTACTCATGAATGCAGTAAGAATGGTTACAAGGAACATCACTGCTTATATTTACTGTTGCAGCTGGCTACCCTACCAGATCCAGTATACACATAGACTTGGGCAGAACGCAACCAACTAGAGAAGGCCTGAGCTGCAGCAGTGCTTACCCCTGCACAGCGTCAGTTATTCCTCATCTCTTGAATAAAAAATTGTCATATAAGTTGACCTTAGGACTTTTGGGGTATTGCTTAGGATTTTGAGAAACAACCAAAATTTTCAGAGGTTTCCTATGTCCAAATTCTTCGGAAATCTAGCCCCGAGCTCTTCAATTTGATGTGGTTCATTTCAGTACGAGAGGGTAACTTGAGTTGATTTTGATTAAAAAAAATGAAAATTATCCTCCTTACAGACATGCACGTAAAGGGGAAAATAATAAGGCCAAAGCCCTTCATGCTACATTTTAATTGAAGCTGGAGAAGTATTAATCAGAGGGCAGGGAGACGTTTCAGAACAATCAGTTACAGCACCAGATATGAAGTACACCCAAGACCAGCTCTGCACGGCAGGACAGACGGTGAGCCGTGCAAACGAATGCCGTGGCAATAGCACCCACAAGCCCGGTCTACCCTGCTAGACCCAGCAGTCCACTAGCAGAGTACAGGTAGATGCAGTCTGTATGCAACCACCACTCAGCAGGGGTTTTGTCACCTGCTGCCCAAACACAAGCAAAGGCCACTTTTTCTCTGTGACTCTGCCAAAAGTTCCATTAAGGGATTTTCCCACTATTCATTTACAAGTATTAAATTGACCTGAAATTATTGAGGGATTAACTAGTACAGATAACGGCCACAAATTCTGCAATATATACCCCACGTATCTGCTAGCAAACCCGTAGGGGTAAGAGGTGCTACTTCTGACTGAGCTGACCAAAAAACCTGCTAGTATAAAGAGAGTAATACTTCTACAACCCATGTTTGTACAAATATGGGTTTTCCACTCATGGGAGACTGTTTTATTATACTGATACAGTATATTCCTATTAGGAGTATTTTGCCAATATTGTATGTCAATATTCCTAGCTGTGCAAGTTTTCATAGTGTTGAATATTCCTTAGTTTTATGAAGAAAAGATTGCAGAATTCAGAGGGATGAATCATATCCACATTGATTTCCTGGATTGGACCGTGTGTTACCACACTGTAAGAGTCTGTCTAGAAAAAAAAAACTGTGCAAAAATGCAACCAATGTCTAATACCAGGGAGAAGTGTTTTTTCCTAATGAAAAAGCCTGCTAGTTAACTAGCCTTTACTTAGCTTTTTTTTTTTTATTTAGTGTTCCCACAGGCTTATTAAATTCCCCTACTCTTAAAAATAATTAAAGGGTAGGTTAATTATCTAAGATATCTCAATTCATAGATTATAAAATGTAGGAAGAAAAACAACATAGTCTGGGGTAATAATATGCAGCATATCGCAGTTACAGGTATTTCCTGTAGATCATTGCTCTACAGTTCCATAGTCTTCCATATTTTCTATTTATTTCCAAAACAGATGCCTCTTTTCAGCTTATTTTGATTCCAAATGGTTGTTCAACAAAGAAGGGTTTCATATGACACCAAATAATATTTTCAATTATTTACATAATCATGGCATCTATGAGCAGACCTAAAATTCAAGAATCAGTGAATACTTCAGAAAGTGCAGGACAGAAATTCACATTTACAGCTGAATTTGTTTCAGTGGTGTAAATGGCTGTTTTATAATCACTGAATATTTGCAGACAGCTCAACTAAAATGCTTCCTGGCACTGACATTAGCTGAAATTAAATATTGCACACTATCCTTAGAATGATGTTTTTTTTCTATCAAGAACTGAGTTTATGCATGGAAAACTATAGGTACTACTATCAGATCATCTGGATTATAAAAAAAAATCACAAAATATTACTTTATGTTGAGCAAAATAATTCAATTTAAAATTTTGTGATTTCTCATATTTAATCAACTAGAACAGGAATTGGAACATATCTGAGTTTTCTGTCAAATTCATCATCTACCAAGAACATTGGAAAAAGAAAGGGAAGAAGGAGAATCACAGATCAAGTTTATGATTAGTGTACTTAATTGCTTTTATAGGAGGTGATCTAAATCCCACTGATTTGAATAGCAGGAAAAAAACCCCCAGTTTTACTCCTAGGGTGATTTTGGTTTTTCCCCACAGCATCTACAACATCATTAAGTTTCAGTGAGAGAGTATAGCATTTAAAGTTAGGCAAAACTCTGGCTCCTTGTGGTCAACCTCTGCCCCTGAACTAATTCTTTTAGACAGGCTTAGGAAGAGGAGGAAAGGCACCTTCCAGAAGAGAGCGAGGTATGGTAATAACCCTCTAAGTGATCACTCACAGTGCTAAACAAACAGACACAAGTCATTCTGCGAGTCCTTTCTTTTATGAAGCTGTAGCAGGAGTGGCCACGCAAAAGTGTTGCACAGGCCTTGTGCACTAATGAGTGTCGGTGGAATCATTTCCCACGGAGCCACAATTACAGCACTGACGGAAACACACACCGGCCTCAGCAATATCACCTCCACACAAGTACTGTCTGGTATATAAAATAGATTCACAGTAACAGCTCCCTGTTTTATGAGGGAAAAAGCTTGTCTTGCTATATCATATCACTACATCATAAGCATTTCTCCAATAAGTTGTATAAATTTTTAATCAAGCAAATACTCTTATTGAGCCCAGTAGGTTCACTTGTACTAGGAAGATTTGCGGGACTGGCACCAAATGAACAATAGTCATAATCCTCTCTCTCTTTCATTTGCACATGTGTGTGTAGAAGAGGAGTATATCTACATTATAGGAAAGAAGCTGACCAGGAGAAAACATAAAACCACTTCTAAAATAGTTTAAATTTTTTTTTTTTTGGTGACTGCACAACAGATCATCATCTTCCACCAGTTCTGTTCATGTTATTATAACCGTGGGTCTTCGTCTTCTCCAGTTACTTGTCTGGCATTACCGTATTTTCTGCCAGAACCAGCTGTGTAACTTTCTGCAATTCCTACACTACTTCAGACACTACCGTCATTTGCTCCTTCTCCTGTGTGGGGGCCCCACATGGGTCTCAGCAATGCCCCTGGCACTATTCAGGCAGAGGACCATCGCTGAGAATTTGAATTTAAGGCACAGGAAAATCACAGGTGAAATCAACAAAAACAGGGAAAGCACAAGAAAGTGATTAAAAATACAGAATTCTTCTGATTGGGGTGGTAAGCACCTTGCACAGCATACCAGCAGTTTAAGCATATATAGGTCTTACGGGGGGTTCTACAGCTATCTTCCATGGTGGTTCTTAACCAACCTCTGCATTTTCACCCTCCCAGCAGCTCCCCAGTCTCTGAAAGTTAAAGATGTTAAAATATGTCAGGAATGTATGTTCACATGTTCTCCTCGGCTGCTGGTTTCAAGTTCATGTCCAATTTCACAATGAATCCATTTACTATCTTTTTTCCCCGCAGTACTTATTTGGGCTGTTTTCCAACGCTCACTGGCAACCTTTCCCCATGGTAGAGTGGTTCAACAGCTGGCCAGATGTGAGACTGCTAGAAAGTTTAACTGCTATTTTTAGGGAAGGGGCAGCTATTTTAAGTCAGACAGGCAGCCTTGCCAGCTCAAGGAAGAGGAGGTGGCCATCAGCCTGTCATCTGTTGTTTTAAAGATGATTTCAGCCCAGAGCAAGTTCATTCTGAAACTGGTCACTGGGGGAAAAGAGAAGGCCAACCTAATGGAACAACATAATGTTTTTTATGTAACTGAGGTGTTTTATCTGCATCACAAAAACGTGCTATATTATTGCTAGCTGAGCTCGAAACCTGTCCCTTCTACCTTGTAGAAGAACATGTTCAAATCAATAGTTCTGTTTAATTTCTCTTTATTTGAGCTTTTATCCAAAAACACTGGTATTTTGTGATTATACTCTAACCAGTACTTCACCTACACTGGTCAGTACTAAAAAGGAAGCTCCTCATAAAGGGACAGAAATCACTATTCATCCAAATATGTATATTTTCTTTTAAAAAAAAAAGTTTTTTGTAAAAATCTAAAAAGTCAGTTTGCACAGTGTGTGTGTGAGAGAATAAAAAAACCTACAGTTAAAATTATATTGAAATACTGAGTAATTATAATGCAGAGTGGAACACCCACACATTGCAGAATTCAGAACCTGCAAGTAAAATTGTCTACAAAATCAAAATTGGTTTTGTTGACTTTTATTGCCCTAATCTGCGAGAAATGTAAAAA
Organism: Aptenodytes forsteri; assembly: GCF_000699145.1. NCBI lineage: Eukaryota > Metazoa > Chordata > Aves > Sphenisciformes > Spheniscidae > Aptenodytes > Aptenodytes forsteri. Next base: position 4,238,880 of record NW_008795252.1, read on the forward strand.
GCAAACAAAGAGGAAAAGTATTAATAGCAAAAGAAAACTGGATTTGAGACTTATGTTTGTAATAAACAAATCACTTGCAACAGAAATATTTCTTTACAGGGTGCAGTACAACTCAAATTTGGCACCACCTCTTTCAAACGCCGTTGAAATCTTGTGTAAAATGAATATTTAGCTTCAATAATAATTTATTAACTTGAAGGTTTAACAAGTATTTAGGCCTTGATACCACAAAAATATGAGTGATGGTCACCCATTGCCATCACTTAATACAAATATATATGTAGAACCATCTCCAGGTTCAGAGTCCAGAATTCAGAAGTCTTCAAAGGACAACTTCTATATATGCCTTAAAGGGTACGTATGGGCTTGGAACATTTTCATGGGGGGAGTGTGTGTGGTAAAAAATTAATTCATACCAACAGTAAGTGCTATATTATTGGCAATCTTCAGGAATATGACTGTGTTACTGGATAATTATTTCAGTTATTTTTTGCATCGTGGTGAATATATTAGTCTTACCATCAGCGTGGTAAATTGTTCTTTTAGTAGATGAAATGAGGCTATTACAGGGGGAAGGGGAATAAGTGAGGAACAACAAAAAAAATTAAACCTCTCATTACTTTGATGGGAAAAAAAGTTACTTTCTTCCTGCACTATTATGACCATTTATTGTTTGTGGTCTACTTGTACCTGATGATCAAACATAGTTAATGAAAAATACAGTATTTTCCTAGGTGATACCAGAGAATTTTCCTCATTTTTTTCCATTTAAAATAAGAAGCATCTGAATAACTGTTCACTTTTAAAGAACGACTTAACATACACGTTCAATTGCTCTTTCATTTAAACCCTTCAATTCCTCTCATCCCTGGGGAAGATTTTGGTTTGATGAACACAGAAATAGGATGACATTCTGCAGGAATAAGGAGCAGCCCCAAAAAAGACCCTATCTCCTATTTTAAGTGCAAAAACAAGTGGCCGTATCTTCAAGAGAGCTGGCCAGTTTTTCCAAAAGTCCCCAAATAAGGAGCTGTCCCCAGAGCACGCCGCCTGTTAAATCTGAAAGCTCTGTGTGCATTAATAGTGTTTACTCAATCCGAAAACCACATTTGTGTGGCCAGGATACCCGCTCTGGTGCTGCCTTTACTAGACCGTCCGTGTACTCCAACATCACCACGCATAACCCAAACCCTGCTGGGGAGTGCTCTTTCAAGCTCCGAGGGCTCAGACACTCACATTTGTACACTTTACTGAATCTATTGGTTACCAATATAACACTGTTTATCTTCTGCACAAGCCAAGCGTTTTCCATTTACCTTTTAGTGTTTGAGAAGTTAAAGCTTCTTCACCAAGGAACAGAAGTTGTGATTTTGGTAATGAATTGCACAAGGCAGATACAAAAAAATGGCTTGTCGGTGCCCCATAGACTGACGCACATCATGAATGAGCAATTTGCAATTAGAAATTTGCAAGGAAGAAATGGGAAGAAGCAGCTAAATTCTAGATCAAAATTAGTGACTAATAATTTGACCACTATTAACTTAAAGCACACATCTGACAGTTTGACTGTACAAGGTTAGCCAGCCAAATACAATACGGTATTTGCTCACATCAGTAAACTGTTAATCTCAATATGCTTCTAAAACCAAAGAAAAATATGGAGGAATGCACAAACCGATTCAAATTAACCAGGTCTCACTATTCATTTTATGAAAAGCACTGGGCGTGCCTTGCATCCAAAAGCAACAATTTGTTATGCTCTGTAGTGCTACAGTGCTCACAGCATAAGTAACTGTTTAAAAACCTGAAGCATTCCTAGAATGTTTCACTTAAACATTTCTGCAATAAAATTTTATTGAACTGTTGCTTTTATTAATTTTTTACACACTAGAGACCAAGGGATGCAAGTTTGATTTTTTTCTTTTATCTTTTCTCCCTCCCTTTTTTTTTTTTTAAACTTTACCTACTACTAGCAAATAAACTATCTCTCTTTTTTAATAAAACCATGGCCTTGAGTTTTGGCCCCTTAATAGTAGCCTACATGGTTGGCTACCCCTGGTGTTAAACTTTCTTAAATTGTATTTCTGTCAGTATATCATTTTTTTAAGCAATGGACCCTATAATAGCAAGCTCTGTTCTGTCAGGAGTACATTTTAACAGCATGACACAAGTATTTTTCACTACAGGAGACAAACAATGATATGTATTACATGCAGTAAACATTGCCTTTGGTACATAGGGTTCTCTTAGCATTCATCTGTCTAAAATTTCATTGTGTCCTGCACAGGGAAAAAACCCTGCCTCTCATTAACTATTGCCGAGGGCTGTAGGTTTGTAAAGTGCCAACAATGCATTGTCACATTTCTCACAAAACAAGGGCTTTGACTGAATATTGCAAGAACGGTAGAAACCCAGCAAGGTGGATTAGGAGATATTTTAATAGTAAAAACAAAATAACAAGCCTTTCACTGAGCTGCTTAACTAACAATCTTGTAACCAATTTTTTTGTCCTTAAAACAAACCCCCTCTCCCCAAAACAAGCAGGAACAAGAACTTTATAAAATAAAGATGTTTTGCACTTAAAATAATAGGGTCCTGGCAAGAGGAGAAGAAAAATGGCAATTTTTTTTGCGTGAAACGCACCCAATCCTGCAATTTTACAGCACAAGGACTGCAAAGGCAGCAGTTCCGAAATTCACAGTAAATTTACATAGGGGCTGCAGTTCAATAGTTAATCAGACTATTACACTCCCAGATACTTGGAAAAACAAGTTTTCCAGTGCTGATGCACATGAAGTGCCCTTTAGCTGCGAGGGACCACCCCTGAGAATCTCTCTTCTGACACATCTTTGCCATACATTATGTGGGTGTATACGACCGCATACAAGCCATCTGCAGCAGGGTCAACATTTCTTTTTGTGAATCGGTAGGCTGGGAGTGGATTTATAAACAGCTCAACACTGGCACAATTCTCCTCCGATTTAAAAAATCAGCAGGAGTGTGGAGCACTTTCAGAAACCTCATCGGCTTTGTTGAACTCGAATGTGACTTTTATCCAGCACCCTAAACTACAAGCACCATAAATGGGTAACGCACAGAGACTTATTCAGGAGAATAAAATCAATCAAAGTACACAAAATTACTCAGATGCAAAAGCGATGCATTATTTACTTGTTAATTGCTCCTTTAAAGAAATATGACTTTTTTCCCCCTTTGGGATAGAATCATCATGGTCAGAAAAGGAAACAAACAGGATTGACTTAATTTTTTAGAGAGTTTGGGTAAATTCACTGCTCCACAAAAACATCTTTTGTGGTAGGCAAATCACTCCCAAGATCTTAGTTGTCTCTACTATAAAAGCCAGAACAGGACATTTTCTCAGCCTCAAGTGAACAGACACGTTGGGCAGCAAGATAGAAACAATGCAGTCCCAGGTCCAAATTTAAGGCAAAACTTCCTCCCTCAAAACAAGGAAAGGCTTTTTAGCTCCTGGGAATTATTGGAAAGGGATTATCACAAACATTGATTTAAAGTAAGCTGAAAATATCTTGGTTAGATCTTTTGGGCCCAAAGCAGAGAGGACTGCAGCACAAGGTAAAGCAGCAGTCTGTATACAGAGGATAAGGTTAAAGGAAACAACGGATGGAGCTGGGGAGGAACAGAGAGAAAAAGGGAAGCAAATATCTTTTTAAAAGGTGACAAGACTCCTTTAAAGGCTGTTATGGAAATTGCCAGGGATTTCTACTTCCTGGGAATATTTTAAATTAAAGCACTGGCATACAAAATGTCCAGTGGATCGATCAGGAGAGGCAGATACACAACTCTCTATCTTAGGCACATAGTTCATTTTGCATCTGATAACTGCTGGCTGTTGTCAGGGTTGTTTAATGGGTAGGGATTTTAAAGGAAGAGAAATTTACAGCTGTTTCACAGAGACAGAGAAGAGATCATTTGCTCTACATAGCCTTCAAAAAGAAATATAGAGAGTAGCTGGCATTGGTAAATGCTGAGTTTCTTTGCCAAAGCCTGTAGCCTTATGAGATTCTCTATGCATCTCCTCAGCAGAGCTGAAGAAGGTTTGGCTGGAACAAAATTGCTTCTCACCAACAACATCTGCTACAAGATCTGGAGATCTCTGTCATAACAAAGCCTGTTTTCAGATTCCTGCCCTCCTGTAGGTGCCGAGTGCCAGATGAAGGGGTTGGAACAGGATAAATGGGCTCTTGCAGGCCCTGCATCCAACCGAGGGGGAACTGCCGTGAGAATGGGGAACGTCACCATAAACTCCCTTCCAAGGGCCCATCCTACAAACTCTGCTTTGGCAGAACCAAAGGAGGGTTCACAGCAGATGTTCTGGATAGACCTGTCAACATTATGCTGAGCTCCTTTGGCAGCTGAAGCAGCACAGGGCTGTAAGGGTACAAAAATAACTTCAAGAATCTTAGGTTGAAATTTTGGCACTGGATGGGATCGCAATTTCTGGCCTTTTAACTGTTTCCTGAACAGTCTGTCTAGCCCCCAGTAGGACCTCTCTGGGGAGGTTCCCACCAGGGCTTGCCTCACCCTGACAGAAAGGAGCCGTATAACTGGAAAACCTAGGCTGGGAATGAACAGAAAGGACACAGAGCAGAACAGCACAGGGCTACAAAAGGCCATCAGAAAAAAGCACTGCAGAGGCCAAAGGAGAATCTGGTATGCTCTCACATCAACCAACATTGCTCAGAGAGCTACTGCCCAGAGCCTTTCAGGTGCAGAGCTTGTCTTTGCCCGTCATGACCATTACATGCCAGCTCTGCAGCCTGACCTCTCCCACCCCCTCACAACGTGAAGGGCAGCGTTTAGCTGCTCTGCTTTCTGCACAAAAAAAAAAAAAATTAATGAAAGGCAAGGGTATTTATAGTGGGTGATCCTATCAGGGACTGTATCTAGCTTCCCTCTTTGCCTCGAAAGGGCACCTCCTTGAACAGGGGATTGTTGGCCTACCTCATGCAGAAGGCTTGCCTCCTTCTGTGTAGCCCGCCCTTGGAGAGCGGGTGCTATGCTGTCCAGGAAGAGTCTCTCAAAACTGGAAAGCAGCCCCCTCCATCATTAAGAAAAGGAAAAAAAAAAAAAAAAAGGAGGTAATAATCTGACCCATTTGCATTCCTTCATTTCTAAAGAATGCGACGTCGGGGCATCAGTAACAACTCTGTCTTTAACACAGCTGATCTGTAAAGGCTGCCAGGTAATTAGGTTGCTTGCTTTCTTGAGACTACAGAAAAAGCCAGAAAGCCCACGGTAGGCACACGGATGGTAACTGCTCTGTAACTCTGTAAAACAAGATGCTCACCCATCTGTCCAGTCTTACGTATCCATTCACTTCAACTCCACTAACAGACACAGAAGGCCAGTCTAACTTCAGCATTCCTAGGTGATGTTGATAGAAAAGCTTTTCCCCCCACCCACTGTTTTTTACTATAGCAATTAAAGATTCATGCATTTGCTACAAAGCCTCTAAAGCAGATGAAAAATACTCATAAAACTAGATTTAAATCACCTCACCTTTAGTACATCATCCCAGACACTTCACAACTGCTGGAAAAGTGTTGACTAATCCTAAATAAATGCATATGAGGGTTAAAACAGAGACAAACTTCACATGCCACTCACAGCTCTGTATCAGTGCAACAGCCTAATGTAAAACAAAGTCCTCGGCTAGTGCTACCACAAGACTTTAGTATGGAGATTGAAGACAAAGCTGAGGACCTGCTCACCTTCCTTGTACATCAAGCTAATAGCAATGGGAGAACAAGGGAGGAAGGAAAAAACATGCTGGATCTTGCCATAGTCACTACTGTGTATCCTCCAATATCCTCAGGCACGTTGCTCCTTTTCTCTAACGCCTGACACCTCCCCACTGCAAATTTTGGGTGAAGCCTTAATAAAGCTCTGACATCTGCTGTTAAAACTCACAAACTAAAAATTCTGTGCTTTGGTGCAAGGAGCAACTCAGCTTGTGTGACTTTTTGGAATCACTGCAGCAAGTCGTGAATGATGTATGAAATGAAAAATCCCTGCTCACTGCACACAATTCAAAGAGTAAAATCTCCCTGGAGCATTAAAAAAAAGCACTTAAATGTGTCATTTTGTTTTTGTCCTGTGCCCAGAAGACTCCCTCACCTCTCCCCAAGAACATGCAGATACCTCAGCTATCACCAGAGAACAAGAAAGTACACTCAGAGCTAAAGTAGATTGGTTCAGTTCACACAGTGTTTCCAGGAAAAGATACAAGAACCTGGAACAAACCAGACAGAATTATATTGTAGATATGTTCAGGCCTCTCTGCAAACACACTTTTTTTGGTCATTTTTTAAAGTAATATCTAATCTCATCAGCCTGACTCTTTAACTTGATTGACCTTTGGAGATTGCATTAAGGAAGAAACAACAGCATGCTCAATGTAGTTAGGACCATGAGAAGAAACATTTGATACAAATATCATGTGTGTGACTAGACATCATTTATGTTGGGACAAATATAGCAACATGCTTTGACTTCAAGCCTTTATTCTTTCTTGCCCCTTTACTGGAACTTTTTTCCCAGCCTGCCTTTGGTGTTGACCTTTTAAATCTGGCAGAGCCAAACGTCTGCTGCCATAATTTAGCCATCTTCTGACTTGCTGCATGTGCTGCTTTCATCTGTTTTCTAGTGAGTGCCTGTTAATATTTTTTGTAGCCTTATTATGGAGGAGCTAGTAGAATGTGATAGGACTTTTTTCTTGTGGGTTTTTTTGGGGGAGGGTGGGAGGTTTGGCAACAGTAATGCAGAACACAGAGAAAGGTTGGGTTACTCCCAACAGGGATTTCTTCCTTACCAAAACTTCTGCATGCGATGGACAACCTCTGTTCACACACCCCCACATTCAGAATGACAGAGGGTCTCCAGGATTAATCTTGCAGCAAAACCGCTCAGTTTGGAGCACAGGAACTGTCACTCTTTCCCAATCACTAAAAAGTGGGGAGTTGTCCAGTTTGATGGTGTTCCCTTTGAGCACAAGGAGGATGGAAAATTGACAGCAAGACTGCAAGTCTACGGAAGAGTGATCTGCCCAGATGCATCTGTCTTGGTGACTGCATTTAGTTTTAGGAACAGAAAGCAGGGGTCCCATCTAACGACAACTGATGTTGTCTTCTCTTGACAAGTTTTCTTAAATTTGCAATTGAATAATTTTTCCTCCCCAAATATTACTGATGAGGAAGGACAGTCACCTACACCAGCATCACGTTTCTGTCATCTTTGGCATTCTGAAATTTCAGGGAAAGCAGAGAAAGAGGTGCAGCTGTTAACCCTTTTGCTTCTCTAGCTTCTTCATATAAAAACTAGAGCCATACCTACTTCTGCCCCTCGTACATAGCAGAAGGAAGAAGGGACTACAGTGCTCACCAGACACAAGCCACTGAAGCAGGGGCAGACACAAGAACTTTGCAGCGCATCCTCCACCCATCAGCAGCAGTGCCTTCAACAAGCAACACTGCAGTGAGGCTGAATTAGCAGTAACTGCTGTATGTTGGGTTGGTTTTTGTTGGGGTTTTTTTGTTTTTTTTTTCCCTGTGACAAACCAAGAGGCAGACAGCAAATACACTGGTAATGTCTGGTCTGTTCCTCCTATCAGGAAGATGTCACCACCCAGTCTGGAAAGCAAGGCACTGCTGGAAGCTACTATAGCGCATGGGCTATGGAACTGTGCTGTTCAATGCCTTTTCTCAACAGACAAGCACACAGGGTCTAGATTAGATTTGGTTCCACGAGAGGTCAGCTAGAGCTTAAGGATTCAAAGAAGCAGTGCTTAAAAGCACACATAAAACAGTTCTTCAAAGTTTGGGAGGTAAGACGGTTGGTTCTCAAGTGCCTTGCAGGGATAGTGGCTTCCAGGCTTACACTGACAAAAATCAATCTTTCCACTTAGGCAAGATTTTCTGGGAAACTAAACATGCTTGTAATCATTTTCTAAATTTGTTTCCTTCCCATTCCAATTTTTTTTCTTCTTTTTTTTGGGGGGGTGGAAAAGGAACACTTGTCCCTATACCAGCTTTTTGATACTCTGCTACAAGCAACACTATACTACTTACATAATATGGGCAGTATTGCACAAATAAACCAAACAGGAGGCATGTAGGAGTTGGTGGCAAGAACTAACTTTTCCAAAGAGCATACCTTAAAACCAGAAGGATCAGCTTATAAGGAGAAAGAGCTGGACTTCAGAAGAAAAGGATTTGTGGTGCTTAAAATGAAAGCATCAGGCAAAAAAATTACAGAGTGGTTGTACGTCTGCTAAAATAACCTTACACATATATTTATACACACACATATATAAAATAGACAAAAATTACTTTTTCAACAGGTCACAAGGAAAACTGTTTGTCTGCCAATGTAGTAAGACTATGTGATTAATAGTAAGATTACTCAGGATAGCTGGTTCCAGAGTTATTTGTTCAGACACAGTACATTCCTATCAAGACTGATAATCTGACAAATTACAGTAGATTTTGCAAATATATACTAGCTTTTATTCAGAATAAACCTCAGGGATCTTTTAGCAGAGGAGGTATATTTGTATAAGGAGGGAAAAGAAGTGGATGAAAGCAATCGTCTGCTTACCATAGCAGGAAGAGCTCGTACTTCTTGTGCTCACCTTCAAACTATTCCTCAGCCAAACTGTTCAAGAACTTGCAATGGGCGCTACCACTTACCCTATGCATTTCAGATGTGCTCGTATAAAATACATATGTGTATTTTACCTATAATTATCAGATGGGAACCTACTTAAAAGACACAAGGAATAGGGAGAAGAAGTAAGACGCTGTTATGGCTATTACAGGAATACACTCAGGCTGTGCTGCACCTGGAGAGGGAGAGTAATTGGGACCCTGACAGGGACACATCAGGGATCATAATGAAAAATGAGCAAAGACGATACCCACCGTTGGATGTGTGCTCTTGAAGTAGTCATTTCTCTTTGTTTTGCTCACTGACTCTTTTTACTAGCATTTCACTCCACATTATGACTGAGTTAGGTAAGGAGGTGCTGGGGGAAGCGCTCTTGGCTAACTTCAGACTACAGCCAGGCTCATTAAAACCAGCACATTTGCTGCAATGTTTGCAGCATTTCCTCTAGGTTTTAAGATTGTTTTAATAAGTGAAATTCTGAGCAGAAAGAATATATTAATTTACTTTTTAGTGCTCCCTGTTATAAATATTCAATGTCATGATGGATTTTTTCTAAATACTATATGGAGCATAGAAATGCATGAATTTAATATCTTAATAAAAATGAACACAACCTTCTAGAAGCCCAAAGTTAAGTATACAGGACAGGTTCATTAACACAATTTTGGAGCATGAAGAGAAAGCGAATTGAGAACCCAAGATTCACAAACATCAACGCAAAATCCCAGGGCTTTTTAATAAAGTTTTTTCCCACCACCTACCACTCGCTGTCTCCCAGGAAAACTGTGGAGAGCAGAGCCCATGAGCTGCCAATGGGTTGTAGAGACAAGTCTAGAGTTAGACCCTTAAATCATCCATGAGCAGTTTGATTTGGGGGTGGTGGTAGGTAGGATTAGCATGCAAATAACCATCCTTTCTGTCAGAGAGAAACAGGGCAAGGTTGTTACAGGTGTCAAAACTTTGATTGACATCCTAGACACGGTAGCAAGTTGCCTGGCCAGGAGCAGAGTTGTGGGTTTGAGCTTTTCCTGGACCAGGGGGGATGTTATGCAGTGGGTAGGGGCAATCGCTGTACAGTACATAGCACATGAAAAACAAGTACACAGCAATTCAAGATAGGTTTGCAGGCAAAGGCATTCCAATTTTAAATATTTGGCTTTACTAAGGCATGTTTCTAAATTAATAGGCTCTATAGCTTTCAATAAGATTATTCAGGGTACCTCAAGTCAAGCATGTAGTTTACATTTGTAGGATTAGGGTTAATGTTATTTTAGTATAAAGTGTTCTTAAATGTATTAAATTACAAATTAAATAAGGAAGCCAACAAAAACTAGGGCAGAACAGCTCCTTATTGAGACTGCCCTCCCTCTTCTTGACGCTTCGTATAAGGCAGACACATCAGGCTTATAAAGATTTCTTTGAAAAGTTTTGGGGATTTTTTTTTTTGTAAAGCCAAATCTCAAATCCTAGAAACTTCTGAATTCAGTGTAAAATTTGTTTAAAACAAATTAGAAAGTGGAGAAATGCAATTTGTTTCTTTATTTTTAAGTTTTCTACTATCTAAAACAAAGAAACAAACAAATCTTAATTTTTTAATGCAAATTTTGAGAAAGAGCAGCAGCTCTGAAGGTAACAGTCCTGACTTCAGAAAAACAAGATTTATGTAGAAGCAGCCATAGTGACAGAAGATGAGAACTAAGACAATAATTCACAGTAATTGCAATTGTTATTACCATCTCTAATCCGTAGCCTGTAACTCACTTCAGCTATCACTACCTAGAAATCCTTCCTAAAAATTTATCTAAAAGACAAAGCCAAGTTCAGTGATTGTTACTGGAACTATTTTTAGATGTTTATCAGCAATCATAAATTCCTCTGTTTCTTAGAGCAGATGTATTTAAAGGGGGTATTAATTATTAAATTTGTATTTGCATCAACTTTTCTCTAATACATATTTCTCTTTAAGCTATCTGCAAAGAAATAACATTATAAAATAAAATAAAAATAACATTTATTTTGCCCCATGGTGGAACAATAATACTGTTCAATACAGGGTCACAATATAATAAATACTATTCACTAAGCTAGAACCTGAGACTGCGTATGCTGTAATTTATGGCTTGGAAGCTTGTCTTGAACAAAAATCAGGTTTGATTCACAAGCATTTTGCACATTTTAGTATCAAGAGAGAAAAGCGATAACTCTTGTACATAAAGTCTAAAGGTTCAAGCTTTGTTCAAAACGAAGGTGCGATATGAAAGCAGTGATACAAGAGCAAGGGGACATTTGCTACATGGTGTAGTATAGTGTCTTCCTAATTAGTGCAATATATCATCACTTACGGTATATCCAAATGTATAACTTGACTTATTCTCACTTATTCACTTACTCCCACCTCCCCCAAATGTAGAAAAGATACAATAAAATCCCTGAAGTTCTCTACTCTCCCCCCCCAAATAATTTTATGTTTGCACGTTGTGCAATTCTCACTTTCATCCACTATGTGCCGAAATAGGACATTATTATTTTTGCAAAAGAAAAGATGAAAAGCTTGAATTCCAGTACTGCAGAATGCCACTTCACTCAAGACCTGCAGGAGAATTTCCCGAGGAACATAATTCCAGAGCTGAACACGCTCTTCTCTTTTATGAGTAGCGATTTTCTGCGAGTGAAAAGTTCCCTTGTGTTGTGTTTTGTTATAAATTAGATAAACAGGGCTCACTCTAATCCCAAAGGAAAATATTTTGCAGTTAATAATTGGAGCCATTGTGGTCTTTGAAAAGTAGGTGCTAAATACTCTCCAGTTGCTGGCAGGTGCAGTTCTGATGTGAAGCTGGGAGAGGGACTGAATTGTGAATACACTACACCGGCACTCCATCATGACATTTTAGCACACGCTTAAATTAAGCCTGCAAGTAACCTTACCGATTGCCATGGGGCTATCAAGATGCTTAATTGTTTGCGTACATTTAAAGTCTGTCTTAACTGGTTTTAGAGAAGACGGGACCATGATCATATGGCAAGTACCTGTATATCGTGGGGTGCAGAATTCCACCATGATTTCTGCATAAATATATACCTAAGTATCATACCAAGCAGATGTGCAGAGAGAACATGAGCCTGGAGAGCTTGCAAGGTATCTTAGCTGTATATTGTTTCATTTTGATACATGGCTTGCTAATGATCAAATTTGGCTGAACTATTTATCATGTCATTTGAGCAATTTATATTTTCGCTAGTGTGTGGTCAAGATCTGATACTACTTTTGAGAATTTTTGACCCAGGATACGTTTCAGGGGTTTTGTTTGTTTGTTTTTGTTTTAATACCTTTCTAAATATTAGAAAGAAGCAGAACCAGCAGTTTCTGTAAATCCAAATTTTATTTATTTCTAGCCTATTACAGACTTTTTTTTTTTTTTTTTTTTTTGGCCTGGTCAGGTACAGCTAGCTCTTCCATCCATCCTTTTTCAGGAAGATGATAATTTGATAGATTCATACATACATCTAAAAAAGTAGCACATTCTCAAGATGACTTAAACAGCCTTTTCTCTTTTAAAATATGAACCTGCTGATATCCATAGCCATTTTAAAAAGTACTGATCACATACAATGAGACTCAAGTGTCCAAAGGCTAATTGATTCAGAATATGCAAGAAGCAGCCTCAGGAAGGTGTAAAACAACAGTACCAGAATTATGTTACAGAGAAGTAGGTGAAAAACATGTAAAGCTTTTTGACAATGTAGACTCATTGCTTCAGATGTTTGTGGCTGAAAAACTTCAAAAATTCAAGAATATTTTGATCAGAAAAAAAAGTAAGCTTGTGACTATTATTTAGATTTATTTAAAAGGTCAGCCATTATCATACTAAGGAATCCATTGGGAAGTTAGCCATCAAAAAATCAATGCATTTAGTAAGGCATACCCAAAATATGGATTCTTAAGGACAGCGATAGTTAAGACCAATTTCATTTAGAAATCATTTGAGTATTGCATACTGTGTATTTTGGTTTCCAAATCCATGATTATATTTAACTTCAGTGAGAAATGAAAAGAGAAAGCAATTCCTAAAGTCAGGAGGGCTGAAAGCATGTAACAATGTTGTCCATTTCGATTGCTACATATTATTCAAACATTCACATCAAGAAGGAATGTTATCTATTATCTGGAACATTTGAAGACTATAGCAAATACAACATAACAAAAGTCAGTAAGAAACTTTTTTTAATTACATAGTAGAGACTTGTTTTTCAGTTTCGGGTAAAATATCCACACACAAAAAAAAAAGAAGTTTCAAACTAAATAATTTTTTTTTTTTTTTTTTTTTTTAAGGAACAGATACGTAACAAAAATCAGAACTTCTTAAAGGCATCTCTATTCTAGGCAATAAGAGCTAAATATTCTTCTACTACATTATACATAGACACATTGTTTCACATATGCTTCTGGCCAAAAATGCAGAAAGTTTCGGATTAAACCTTGGATGTCAAATCACATGTCAAAATATAGTTGATAATACCTACTCCTGTATTATTTTAAACATATTTCATAAAAACACTAGTCAAAGTCACTTTTAAGGAAAAATTCAGCAAGGAAGAAATCAAGAAAGTTGCAATTCTTTTAAAAGAGGTTACAGAAAATACTAAGCAGACAAACAGAATTGTTGTTCTTTCACCAAGGACTTTATTCCATCCTCTGGCACTGCAGACTGACCTAGGGTGCCCCAAAATCACCGCTTTTATTAAGCTTTATTGAGCTGCTATGTATTGACAAAATCTTTGTAGTAAACTAATTTTCCATCAAAATACACCATACTGTAATAAGATAATGAAAAGCTGTAGGACAGGCTTTAAGAGGCACTGTACTTTCATCTGAAAAGTCTCCTGAAATTCTTTGAACATTTCCAGGGGATTAATGAGGTATTTTGACAACACACGAGAAGCGTCTGGTTTTCAAGAAGCCTTATAAGAGAGAACATTCACATTCTTGGAAATTAAACTGTGTATTTTAAGCCACTAAAAGTAACACAATTTTTGAAAATTTGGCAGCTCTGAAGAAAAATACCAGCAGATACAGGGAAACACATGGAACTACTGAAGAGCGTCAAACTTGAGTACACACATTTTACAGCATTTCAACATGACTTAAACACCAATTTTAACAGCTTAATTGAATGTTTCTTAATAAAAGCTATCACAGATGAACTAAAATAAGAACAAGCTAAACTAGCTAGAGTGTAACTAAATCAAAAGCATTATTCTTTGCAAGTTGGGTGGATTAACTGTGCATATGTGCATTACTCTCCTCGTAGTACACCCTTATCCCTTCAAGAACTCTTAAGGTGTTTTAAGGGTTTCAGAACCTTTGACAATTAGTGGGAAAGAGTATTATTGTTTTTTGGGGTTTTTTTTAAGACATACTAAATGATACAATTAATGTAAATTTAGGAGAACATTCATCTCAGACAAAGCAAAATTAGTACAAGCAGACCATTACACTTACCATTTATGATACAATATGTAAATTTAGGAGAACATTCATCTCAGACAAAGCAAAATTAGTACAAGCAGACCATTATACTTACCATTTTTATATATATTTTAAAATATTTTCAGGGCCTATTCCTGCAAACTAGTACTCCCCTTGAATACCTCAATGCATTGCAACAAGGATATTAGTCTATAAATAAGGGTTCAGTTCTACAAAGCTTTAGTGAAGAAAGCAGAGCTCTTTTTAAGCCTCACTTCTGTAAATACCTCAACATTCCTGAAAACTCAGAGTGCTTAAATCTTTAAAGATCTACCCTTATTTAATCAAGCTGGGCAAGAAGCATACGGAGGCATCATTTTGAAAACACCTTACAACCCGCTACCTGTGAAAACATCCATATAGAGTATTTATACATGCATTTAAGAGAGCTGATCTCTTAGGTGTCTGCAATACTTAATGTGCACTTTCCATGACATAAGAGAGAAATGGATCCGCTAATCAGTGCCAGGCCACAAGACATTTTAAGTCTCTCTAAGTACTCCTATGTAATAATTTTTGTAAATAATAATTGCCTTTAGAATGGGAGCAGTTGTACAGGAAAAGGCTGCTTCCTAAACTCTACTCTTTTCAGTCTGCACCCTTTCACAAGCTAAATATTTTATAGAGGCAGCGTCTTTACGATGCTTATGGTTGAACACTTTACTTTCTGTAGTCACATCTCATTATTTACAAGACCTCATCCAATATATGTATTTTAAAAACTTGGCTTGTCTCAGGTCTTTGAACCAGCAAGTGGGGAAGGAAAAAAACCTAACACGATCTGTCTCTTTCTTCAGGAATAGTGATCTACACATCTTCATAGCTATTCAGTGGTACTTTTAAAGCCTGCAGTACATTTATGAGGGAAATCAATATCAAGGTCGGGTGGTGGGGGCGGGGGTAGAATTTTGTGTCACCATTCCCCCCCCCCATCCCTGATAAGGTTCTAGTTGTGTTTAAGGGCAAAAATTCCACCCCAGTATATTAGTTTTGTTAATCCTTTTCCTATGATCTGTTTGCCTGGCTAGGGAAATTATGCAAAAAGTAATAAAAGTTCTAATTCAATTTCCATGTTAAGAGATGGATTTGGAAAAAAAAAAAAATCAGAAACCACATTCTGTGTGTTTACTAAGAGATATGCACTCCAACATTTAGTGTCATGGAGCTGGAGTTAAAACCAGAAACGGTGAAGATAATTTAGCTGCATGAATGCCTGCTCTTCAGTAAAATGCTGCCAAAATTAAATAGGAATGAAACAGCACTTTGTAGTCATTGGTCGCTCAGCAGGGTTTGCGTAGTTAAAAACCTAAGTGAAAAGGGTGATTGACCTACATTGCTACTAGCTTAGCACAGCTGTACTTTCATATTTTCGCTGCATCCGAGGAAGCTCATTATTTAATACAACTGAGTTACATGTAATTGTTGGTCTTTCATTTTACACTTTTAGGGGCCAGATATTAATCTCAAATGTGTGGCAGGCATTACTGTGCATCTGGAAATATCCGCGGCTGCCCATTTGCACGCAAGGCTAAGAGACGGGATTGCACACAGTTGCACCTGAAATTAAGAGGCAGCCCAGGGGTAGGAGGACCTCACAAATATGCAGAAATCAAATGAGCAGATGGAAGAGAAAGCAAGTCCCTTGGCACCCCAAAGGCAAACGATCTGCTGTTTCCCTATTGTTTTGAGCAGAAGCAGCCCAGAACACACAACTAAAGTGCATTTCACACAACTCATACCTGTGGTTTAAATAAGTAATAACATTCCAGTTAACAACCAGTTTGACATGTTAACAGCCCAAGGGCTGTTAACATAATGACTGGTCATTAATGGCAATAATGACAGATTTCAAAGGGAATATTGTGGTTGTAAATGGACATGCTGCCAGTCAGAAGAGAAGACACAGCAGGATAGGCTGATACATTAAGATGTCACCATACAGCTCTGGAGGGAAAAAGAAAAGGGGGAAAAAAACCCCCACCCTTCTTGGGTATTTTACTTACTGTAAATGGACTTGAAATATTGGCGTAAACCTAAGTTCCTTAAATTAAGTTTTCATTTTCTAACCCAAGAGTGTATAAGCAGGAGACAGAAGCCTGCAGGGGAATTATACTCTGCATATCATTTTCACTGAGTGTGTTATTTCCAGCATTGAGTCCTTTCTTTACTCAAGTCAGTTCTCATCCTCGTTAACAAAACAGAGTTCATTCCTGCTGCGGCCACCCTAATGTCCTTGGTATCATATGCCACCTCTGAAACCACTGGAGTGACTGACATGAATCAGGTTCCAGGGTAAAGCCTCTCACACCCAAAGCACCTTCCAAGCTCATTACCTCATTAAAGATTTCTTCCATCCCCTCAATCCCCCTCCCAACACAGAGAAAAAGGTTTTAATATAGTAAAATTAACTACTTTTACCAAAGGAGAGAGCTAAAGCAAAGCAAGTTTTGAAGTTCTGAAGATACGGAGTATTTATAAAAAGCTCACCAAAGGGAGTACCTCAGGGCTCAAATGGGGAACAAGAGCGTGCATCAGGGCCGAGGGAGTGTTTAGTTTATTGGCAGGCATCTCTAAATGAGAGATACTGGAAGTATCTTTGCGAATAGCCAAAGACACAATCACACAGTTTGCGAATTTAACCATGAATGTTGAAGCACCCATACTGGCTACGTTATTGCTTATAACATCTGTAGAATGGCTGTCTTATTGAAAGACATAATGAACACAGAGAGACAAGTTAATAAGCAATTTTACTCTTTATGGTATCATGCAAGCCACATATCCTCTAGAGGGCACCACATAAATTAATAGGAAGCTAGAACAGTTTTATATGTAGCAAAGACTCCCTTTATGGTTAAAAAGAAAAAAAAAAATTAAGAGGATAGTTTGAAACTGTAATCGAACCCTAATCTGATCATTAGTATAAAGTAATTTGTTCTTTAAATTCATATCAAGTGGGTCGCTAAATATGAAAGCTTATTTGACTACAAAGCTAGAGAACATTTAACTAGTTTCTACATTAGCATTAAAAAGATCACTTTTATAGGTTCACTGCATAACTAAATAGATAAGATGCAATGAGGCAAATGACTATCTGCAATTACCTTAAGTGCATCAGTTTGAAGTTTAGTGTAAATACCAAGTTTAAATCTATGCAGTCACAAGAATCATAAAAAAAGGCTCATGACAAGATAGCTTCATTAAGACTTGATAAACCCAGTGACAAAAATCAGAAACATCTTAAAACTGATAGGATGTCTCATGTATGCTGGTTTCACTGGTGCAAAATATTGTGTATGAACAGATAACTGAAATGCCAGTTTTGAATGTGGTCATGACAGATAAAAAAAATATGCAGTCTCCTTTCTCTGAATCACTTAGTATGAATTTTAACAATCTGTTAGCAAAATATTTACTCCTGTTAAACCTTCAAAGATCAGGGAGCAACAGCGTGTGTGTGCGCGCATCTGTGCTGGGGAAATGCTTTGCTCCTATCCCTACTACTAGATGACTTCTGGTTTTGATTTTAAACATTTGACTTTAAAACATTGGATCTGCTGCACTAGCACTTGGGAGAGTCAGTAAGTTCAAAACTTCCAGCAAATTTGGAACTCGGATCAAAGAGCCATAGCAGAGTTTTCTCACTCCTGTAGGCACTTGTTGTAGAAAGATTCTTAAAATGGGTTTTAAAAATTAGGGTAAGTGTTACCTTCCTCCCAGAAGTTGTTCTGACACCTCTCTATAGACACACGCTTTAAAATCACAAGTGACCTAGGTTCATGTACAACAATTCCCCTCTATTCAAACAGTTCCCTGCCAGTTTTTAAAAGTAAGGTTTTGTTACCTACTTCTTTGGCAGCTTTAACACAATGGCTTTAAGATGCGGACTCTATGCTAAATTCCCAGCACTCTATCTTGTGTTCAGTTCAGAGTTTTAATGGGTAGGAGAGCACATTTCCCAATAAATAGTCCAAGCCCATGTCTGAAGAATACTGATCTGCCTTGCAGCCCCAGCTCAACAAATGCACAACGTGTTTGCGAAGGTTTTTGTTCCACTCTAGAAAAAACAGGTTGTAACGTGGAGAGCCAGAGTACCAGCGGTTGTTAATAACGCTTTAGTCTTAATTCCTGTTCCAACCTACCCATGCTGTACAACTTGAGAACTGATCAGTGTGTGGGAACCTCCTATTTGGTACCTGTGCTTAAACTGAACTTGTAAGTTAACGTGTTCAAAGAGATTTTTAATTTTTCCCCAATGTATTACTGACTTGAATGTCCCTTTAAAAGGAAAAGGCTTCACTACAGGGGCAGGCGAAATATTCCCAGAAGTTCCAGTTAGCCTGGAGCAGCTAGTCTCATTAGACCCCCTCTACAGGGAATGGAGGAAAGGTGCTCCTATAGGAAATAGGTGCTCTGAATCACCCCAGAGGAGCCTTTTCTCTCTATTTACTACTGAGAGCCTGGGGAGATTAAACTTCCCGATTAAACTTAGCTCCTGCAAAGAAGCCCTATTTATTCACATACAATCTGCAGATAAACTAGCCTGGTGCTGCTCATCAGTACTTTGCTATGAGTTATACCTCACATACTTTTGAGAACGTAGGACAAGTAAACAGGAAGATAGAAAAATCAGGTGACAATTTGCTATCTCTGAGAAGTGGCAACAGGTTACCCAGCTCACCGAGTTAAATCAGGACCAGAGTGGATTTGAGCCTGTTAGCTACATGGTTATTTAGCATGGGGAAGACAGTTGGTCATCTTGGTCCAGCTTCTAGCAGTTAAATGGCAACATTTATAAAAGCTTCCAGTGCCACAGATGAAATCCCTTGGCAAACCAAGAGGACGAAAGTGGGTAAGCAAAGACAAGTGAAGCATTCCTCATTTACAGAGTTCAAACTCTGCACTGGAGCTGGTAAAAACCATGCGCGTGGTTTCAGGCCGCTACACCTGGCCACCACTGTGCTGCTAGGAGGAGGAGGAGACCACCAGCTCCCTGGGAGCACAGTGCTGTGGGAACCATGGGGGGGTTTGCTGTCTTCCTCCTCTGAGCACAGAACCCCAGTATTAGCATCAGAAAACTGGCAACCACCTGCATGACCTGGTTGTGTGTGCTTTTAGATTCAGATTTTAGTTTTATTTCCATATTTCAGTATTTGTTTTCTCATCCTCCACATATACTCAGCCTTGCAGCCCTCAAGTACCGCTTATGCAATAGCAACTACATAGGAAGGACTGAGCAGGTTTACCAAGTTTGTCAGTGAACGTAAGAAGGATGTGGCCTACCTCAGATAGTCTCTGCGACAAAGGATAAGGTTGGCTTTGGTGTACAAGGTAGAGCCCACCTCCCCCAGGCGACAGTCACAGCAGGCACATTTCAGGCAGTCTTCATGCCAATATTTGTCCAGGGCCTTTAGAAGATACCGGTCTTTAATCTTACGGTTGCAGCCAGCACAACCTTTCGGCTTGGTGTCTGGCTGGACTGAGAGCATTTGTATACCTGAAACACAACAAGACAAGAGAAGAGTGAAAATAGATATTCTCTTGAGTGCAAGTCTCGCCATTTTCTTCCTCCACCTCGCTGCTCCCCCCACACCCAGTTCATTAAAAAGGCAATTGTGTCGATAGGATGGAATAACCTAGAGAGTCTACAGCAAGTCAAACAACATTAAGATAAATTTGAGAGCAGAAACTTCCACCGCTCTAAGTTCCACAGCTTCTCTTTAACACCTCATTTACCTGGTCTCTTTGCAGAAAAGAAAGAGGATTAAAAAATTAAAATGAAAAAGTAAAACAGTTCAGTTGAAAAGTCATCCACTTTTGCTCAAAGTATCCAGTATTTAGCAACCAAAAATTTAAATAAACAGCATATCTATGGTGGCAAACATAGCTAAATCTACATATTTGGACCTATTTGCACTATCTTTATAAAATATAAAAGCACTCCAGATTCTAAAGAAGAAAATACTGAAGCTATTAGAGGCACAGGGCCAGAGTTTCAGGGAGGTTTGACATAGACATTTTGGTGCTGGCGGGGCGGTGTTTTGTTTTTTAAGATTTCAGTTCTTGTTAGACACATCAATGAAGCAATCAGATTTCCAGAGACTTCAGTACCAGCATCTCTAGTTACAACCTGCAGTGTAAGGACCTTCTGAAAAATCTGATTTTAAATAATCTGCACAAGGTCAGAGAGTTGCTAGTTTGTCAAGGAAAAACAAACAAACAAAAAACTCTGCCCCACTTTCCAATTTTAGCCAACAGCTAGTTCGGGGCAAGAAGTACAGTAGTGTCCATTAAGTATATATACCTTTTGATGTAAAAGCAGAAAGCATTTAAATAACAATTCAAACTCCTGAACCACTGTTTAAGGGAGGGAACTGGTAAAAGTGGAACACAGTTAAGCGATGGTACGCAGAGCACCGCAGCCAGCTTCCAGAGATCCGTACAAAAATCGATCGCCCTCAGTTTTACAGTAAATGGGGAAAGAAGGTCACTGCCCCAAAGTGCTTACAGACTGGTGTCTCTTGGTTAATCACATGAACTGCCATCCCATTACACTCAGAAATTACTTTCAGAGAATTAGTCTTCGAATAAGCAAAATCATAGCCCTGCGGATGCTTTGTTGGACATCAAACAGGCACCAGAGAGAAAGAGAGAACTGACATGCAGTTTGATTATTAGGTTATCTCACTGTTTTAAAGCCAGAGATGTAACTTAAAAAAAAATGCTACTCATTAGAGTGCATCTGAGTATTACAAGGAGAATTTGTCAAGACTGGGGAACGAATGCCGTTACCAACAACCAAATCCTACCCCAAAATTCAGGGTATGGCACCCTGTTATTATGCAGAGACTGGGAAAGGTCAAATAGAGTCTCGTAACAAAGAAAAGCAAATTCAAGAGCTCCTCATCAAGAATGCTCTACTACCTACTGTTAAGAAAGCTTTACAGTCCCAGCTTCTATCAGATGATCTCGGTTGGTGCTGTAACACACCACTACAGACAGGCAGGCTCAGGGAACTGGAACATGAACAAGTTGGGGTTTGGGGTTTTGTTTGTTTTTTTAAAGCTCTCATGCGGAAAACACAAAAATGAGTATAATCCTTCAAGCAATGGTACAGTGTGCCTTTATGGATATTAGTGCTATGAAGACAAGAAGCTAAATGCTACACCAGCTGAGGGGTCCCAGGGATCTGTATGCATATGTGTACGTGGAACACACTGAATTCATGTGGACCGCAGTGACTGTAGAGCCAGTTAAGTGACTTTCCAGGGTTACCAAGCTGAACTCCCAAGTTTCACCTGCGAAGCTGATCACTGATTTAGAAATATTAATTCTTATGGTCACATATGAGCACAACAGCCCTGCTCCCCTCTTTGCAATACACTCTAGTACGCATTTTGGTGCAATATATTTATCCGTTAAATTAGCCGTCCAGTGATATGCAGACAGTTCTCGTAGTGGGCACCCCGAAGGACCATGACAGTACTGCTGCATAACAGCTAAAGCTCATAACAAAAGTGTAAGGTCTGTATTTTTCTATCAGTAAGTATATAAAAAAAGGCATTGCTGCCTTCCCATTACTCCCCAATCAATGCTACTCTGATAGCTCCTACACCACTTACAGACTCGTAAGGTCTGTTTCTCGTTCACAAGTGGGAGGATGAGATCCAGCAACCGGCACAGGGCTCCACAGTAAGTCTATGGCAGATCTGGGAATGAACGCACACCTCTCAACGTGAGCAAGCACCATGAGACAAAGGCTGAGCCTTTACAGTATTTTCAATTGCCAGCTGACTCCCCTGAATCCAGGGTGCATACATGAAGCAGCAAAATAACATGGCTACAAATAAATGACTAAAAGCAGTGAAAATATCAGATATTTTTAGTAAAGAACCTATACCAGACTGTAAAGGGAAGTCCTGCTGGATCTCTAATACTTTCACTTGGTCTAAAAGCCTTAATCTGTAAAGTTGCATGTCACAGTAGAGTATAAATACCTGTTAAGTGCCAACAACTTGCTTATCCCCAGCCCCTCTCTTCGGCCATGTAGAGGACAAATGCATAAAATCAGCCACAGTTTGTATCAACTTCTTGAAACTCAGTAAAAAAGTTCAGAAGCATGAAGGGCTGTTCTAGGACTTTAATCTTTAGCTCGAGGGAAACCAGGATAAACTAGGAGCTAACACAGTTAAAGGCTTTAAAGAAAAAAATCTTAATGTAAAAATTTTGTCGCCTGATAAGGAAGCGGGTTAGAGAGCAGAGGCTGACAGTCTCTGATCCAGGCTGATCTACTGTCCTGAGCCGTCTGAAGGGAACAAGGTGCCACAGAAACATGGCTAACCAAGTGAATATCTGAGTAAATTGCAATAATCAAGCCTGATAATTCCTGAGGTACATGCTGCAAACATGAGGTTATCGTATTACAAATAAAACCGCAGCTTGCACAGTCTTGCACATACTCCTGCACAGTTTTTGAGACATTAGCTACAAGTAGGCAGAGCACTGTCATTCAGGTTGGTTAGCCCAAACCCTCCTTGTAGAGAGGAGTGAAAAGGGGCAGACACCTTATGGAAGTAGTCTTAGCAACCCTGCATGTCTATTTTGCTGAGGCTGAAAGAGAAGGTGCTGCTGACATCCCACCGGCAGCATCTTTAGATTAGGGATTCAATCTGCAGCAGCTTTTGGAGGGAAGGAATGCTTTTCTCAGATAGATCAGATCTTTTTGCACTTTACTTGAGATGAAGCTGCTTCTATTTTAATGAAAGTTAAAAAAAACAATCCCTGAAGTACTACTTCATTATAAAAAATGTTACTCTTTTTTTGAAGTGTAGAATGGATCTAAACAAAACAAAGCACAGAACAGCGGTCCAGTAAGTGTTTTATGTATCTCCAAATTCTTTGCACATGCCCTTTTCTTCACATGCCCTGGATTAAATCACTTAATTTTGAAAACAGAACATTTGATTACTTTTTTTCTGTACGGTAAGCAAGCCACCTTAATGCAGATCACCTCACAGACCATCTCTCTTCCCTTTAATGTTCCCATAAGATCTCCAATGCCTTTATACTTTTCAGATACGCGTTTGTGTATTTTTAGCTCCCGCAATTTGGCAATAAGAATACCTGCACCTTACTGTTAGCCAGCTTTTCCCAGGCTGTGGTTTAAGTACCCATTTATTTCTTAGGACACAGGAAGGACTCTTTCAGAGGCTGACAGCACCCACAAAACCATCCAAACTGCTCGCCGCTGAAATAACAGGTAGCAGCACACAGCACTGCTGCCCGGCTGCCCTCCTCTCCCCCTCCCCCAGGAAGGCAGAGCTTATGGAGCACTTCCAAGAAAACCATATGATTCCATAAGTGCTACACCTAGGCTGTAAAAAAACCAAAAAAAAAACCCCAAACCCCACTTTTCCTTCAGTTCTGCAGAGTCCTACCATGCTCTGCATCACAGAGCAGATCTGCTCTCAGAACTGGGAGATTTCAGTTCCTAGTCTGTCGCTGTCAAACACACACTTTTTATTTCACCCCAATATGCTTTCAAGGGCTTCCCCTATACTTCCCTCCATTCCCTCCTTCCTTCACCCTCAGCCTCCAAGACACTGCATATAAACTGCAGAGCTATGTCAGGAATAAGACTTCTTAATCACCATCCACCACCTTTAGGATTTTTGAAGGAAAAACTTCATAACCTGACTTAACAGGTTTTTGGATTTCCTTTGGTCTCCCAAAATAACTTTGATGCAACTGATTCCCATCCCTGGTTATTGTTATTATCGTGTGATGAAACACTGTCAACCAGTTTGTAACTGTGAATTTCAGGATAGAGAGGAAAGATTGCTGGAAAAAGCTAAATTAGGCTCCTGGAGGAAGGCAGAGAAACAAAAATCCATTTCACTCCAATCACCACCCTTCTCAAAAATCAAAGGCAATGAAGATTTGACATAATGAACTGTATTTTGCTAGTGATGTAGTAGCATCTGTAAGCAGGATTGGTCCCTGATGGTGCTGAGTGCAGCACAAGACCCTCAGAACTCAGTTTCTAGTTTATGGTACAGACAATCTTTGAAAGGCATGTTAAGGGAGGAAGAGTTGGATATTATTATGCACCGGATCACTTAAAAACTTTTAAAGACCACTCTCCTCCCCTCCTTTGTGGAGGCACGAACAGGGTTCTACCAAGGACAGTAGTATGTACAGCAAGAAAGGAAAAACTTGCCTCTACTTAAAAAAAAAATCCAAAACCAAACAAAAACCAGTTTGGAGCAAATTAGGTATCAGTGCACTGGTCTCTAAAAGACAGCAAACTGACAGACAATATGCAGTCAACAAGAGTTAGAGATCTAGCAGAAGATAAAAAGAATACTTTTCCGATGCTTTCCCACTTTGTAGCTTCATCCTAAAAGCATTCAGAGCTCCAATTATTCAGGACAATACACACACACCGGCTTAAAAAAAAGTTAAGGTTTCAGAAGCTAAGAAACATTTCAGAACTCGCATGTAGCACATCAGGAGTCGTAACTAGTTTTAGATTGGCATGTAAATTGTTCTGTGGAAAATTCTTATTGCCTCTGAGACCCTGCTATTCTGAGTTATTTGACAGTTTAAGGGAAATCATAATTAAAAAAAGAGACATAAATAATAGCCTGTGCAGTGTGGTGCACAGAAATAAGTAGAACCATTTCATTTAAACTCTGGTGAGCTTTTAATTGCCTGGATTGCATTGTGAACCAGCCTAACGGTTGATTGCCTCCATTATGCTCTCTTGTTCTGTGCCATTCATCCGCACAGTCTCAGCTTCTGTAGTTAACACAACAAAGTAACCGCAACTCCATAACACTCAGTTTGTTTTTTATTTTTTAAATAAAAGTAAGGATTTTAGTACTCTGAATATAGTCTCTTCTGTATACTTTTGAGTTAATTTTCCATAACTAAACTTCACCTCCTCCCCTTCTTCTACAGAAGAATCTGATTTTTTTTTCTTTTTTTTTTTTTAATCAAGGAGGTGGGTTGGAAAGCGGGAAGAAAAAAAGAGAGAGAAGAGGTTAGGTAAAAACTAAAAATGGGAATGCAGTCCCACAGCTGGGAGCAGTGATACAGATTAAAAGAATTTGGCCAACATGGCTAGTCGACTGCCAAGAGACACCAAACAAAAGATTTCTCTTCTTCTTTCCCCCTTCTCTTTTTGAAAGCTAGATTGGGCCTAAAAGCTTGTTTCTCTCTGTTCACTGGCCCAGAGCATCCCTGCAGGCTGTAGCCCCCTAAGGGACAACACAGCAAATAGATGTACCCAGATCCCAGGGACGGAGCTGCTTAGCTATGTTCCTACCCCTGTCGTGTCCCCCCCACCTCTCCCCCCCCACCCCCCCCTCCCTCCCAGTGGTGCTGGGAACCAATTTGATTCCCTTTTTCTCCAATGCAGCTGCAAGGCTCAGAGATACTGACATTTTTCCACTCTTATCAGTTTAATTACAGTTACCATGGCAGCAAAGTGCTAGTGCTTGGCAAAGGCCAACAAGAGATTTGCAAGACTGAGTTCAATTTTGATGCAGCTCACATGCAAAATAAAAAAATAAATAAGAAACATACACTCTTACAACAAAGAATCCCTTTTGGAGTTAGACGCTCAAGCCTTTTGTGCTAATTCCTTTTCAAGCATCGCAGGGATGGGGCGATGGGGGGAAGAGGGGAGAGGGAGGTGTCGGGAAAGCATGTAGCGATATTTGTTGCACCTAGCAAGATTAATTGGTTTAAACAGCGGTCCCACAAAGCTGTCCTAGGAAGCGGTATTTTGGGTCTCTTTAGAGCACACGCAAACACGGGCGCTCGCTACGGCAACGCATTCAGGATCGAAGAGGCAAGAGAAACACTCTCGTTGCCTCCCCCCCCGCCCCCCGGCAGCAGCCGCGCTCCTGCCTCCGCTCTGCCCAAAGGGTTAACCCTGCACCGAACCAGTTGCAAATTAAACTGCTGTGCGGGGAGGCTTGTGGATTAAAGCCGGGGAGTGGGAAATTAACCGACTCCCTTGATAATTGAGAGCACGTTTCGAGAAGCTCTGGAAGAAGCAAGAATAATAATAACAATAATAACGGGGGTGGCGGTGGTGCTGCTATTCATTGTTAACTTTGACTGCTATTTCTCGAGACATACAGTTGGATGGGTTTCGCTCAGCATCCTCTGCTTGCATGTATTTCATGTCTCATCGTAAAAATAATGAAGCCTCACATGATTTAAAGAAAACAGTCTCAGCAGAGCTGCAGCTTGAGCGAAAGTTGCAGTGCAGAGATGTGTGTGTGTGTATTGCAGCCCCGGCTTATGACTCAGAGAGAGGGAGAGGGAGTGATGCAGACACACATACACAAATGACCCAAAGCTTATGTACACAGTTGCCTCACTTACCTTCTCAATTAAGCGATACAGGGGAGGCAGTTCAATAAGCACAGTGGCTGCTTTGTAGCTCTTCTCCTTGGAAAAGGTCAAAAAGAAGCATTGTTTGGGGAAAAAAAATAAAGAGGGGGTGGGAGAGATGGGGAGGGAGATCGCTATTCTTTAAGTTTAAAATAATGAGGTCCTCAAGGATCCGCCAAGTAATTGTGTTGACCGCATCCGAGCTACAGGTGTCCTCCTTTTAGTATCTTGCAGTCCAAGGCTGTCTGTCTCCGTCCTGGCTGAAGACAACTTACCTAAAGCAGCGTGTGAGGAGCCGAGTTGAATGAAGTCAGGGCTTTATCAGCTGCAAAATGCAATCCCTTACCAGCCAGACATAATACAGCAAAAGAAAAGGTCACTCAGTTATTACTGAGCCAGCAGAGCCCAGGCAGCTCTTGTGGAAGACCACAGAGAAGCAGCTCCCTTTCGATTTAAGGCTATTTACCTCTCTCCCCCTCCACCCACCCTTCCTCTCCCCCCTCC
>NW_008795252.1:4271565-4277277 GCF_000699145.1 Aptenodytes forsteri
TCAGACCCTTCGGACTTGGTGATGTGCCTAATCCTTCAACTTCAAGTGGGCCTGCTCGCAGAAGCCAGGGCGGCAGCTCGGCCCTAGCGCTCGACGACCGAGCGACGTCAGTGGGATTTTGAGTTGTGAAAATGCTATTGTAGCAGCTGTATTGATTTTGGGGTCCAATCCTACTTGTCCTGAGGTAAGCGATCCTCCTTCACCCAGCGCTCAGAGTGAGGTCAGTGGGACCGGTTGTCCAAATGAGAATTACTCACACGAGCAAGGGTTGCAAGGCGGCAACATTAAATCAATACAGCAGTGGCATTTCCTCACTCTGGCTACCGAGCCAATGGATTTTACACACCTCTCACCCTTACTCTTCCAAATAAGGGCTTAAGAAAGGAACTACTTGCAGAAATAAACAGTCGTGGAAGAAAGCCTTTTTTTTTTTTTTAATGAAAAAGTGCACCCATGTAAAACTAGCTATTGTGCTTGTAACAGATTATACAGAACACTGAGTGATAAATAGAGTCATGTATCTTGTATCAGACTCGAGTCTGCAGCATGGTAGTCACTGAAGAACATTATCAGAAGTAGAGCAAGATTGTTCAGGAGTTGAAGAATTAAAATTAAAAAAAAGTCTGTTCAGCCGGCACATTTTGAAACCAAGGCGTGATGGTGTTTTAGTGGTGCTTTTTCTGGAAGCATCAAGTTTAGGACATTTAAGTAAATTATACTCTAAGTTTATCTAAGAAGTATTAATGTACATTTTGTAACTTTTTTATTGACCTTCCATTAGAAGTTTCATGTATTTTTCTAACACAGAGGAGAAAACCTGCTGGAAATTCAGGTGTTCAGTGTCCAAAGCTCAATTAAGGAGGCACCAATAAAAGTGAGAAACATTAGGGTTTTTTTTTATGGTTGTTGGGTTTTTTTCCTTCATTTTGAATTTAGTAATCATCTTTGATCTTGTAATCAGAACTTAGTGAATGGTTGCACATTGTTCCACTGAAATCCCTTGTCTTTGCTCTTAGGTAATAGACACTAATCTTAGCACTAGCCCCTTACAGGATGTTTGGCAAATACATTACGACCCTTTTAAAACTTGGATCAACGGAACAGCTCATGTGGGGCCCCACTGAAACCACTGGGACTTTGGGCAATGGATTGAACTACATGTTGGATCATGGCCGTGTAGGAATTGCACAAACTGAAGGCACTCTCACAAACAGAGAATTTAAAAAAACCTCCAATTTTGGCTGATCATAAAGAATATTTCACAAAGATGGCGCTCATGTAGTATTAGAGAAATTAATTTCTTTGCCAATAATACTTTAACGTTGCAGCTGATAGAGATTTTATTCAGCTCCTAAAGGGTTAAAATTTAGGTGAGGAAAAGAAGAAGAGAAGGATAAAAAGCCCATCTGGCCTTAAAAAAAAAATTGTACCAATTTTTAACCCAGATTTGAAAACTGCCAACTTATAATAAACACCTGAAAACCTGGGTTTATAATGGAAACTGCAAGTGACCCCTCATTGCAATAGAGCCTGGACAATAACAATTTACAGAGCAGCTGAAAGTAATTCATAACCAACTGAATAAACTGACTCTAAAGAAGGAGAAGCAACAGCATTGGTGAGAACACGGTGCAAAGACTAACGTAGCAACCAGCAAGATTTTCATAGGAAAAAAATTAAAATGTTGCCCATTTTCTAAATGGCTTTTTCAGGTATATTGCAATCTCCTGCCACTCCCCCCTTCCCTCCTTTTGCAGATATCAAAATAGAGGCAGCTTGTTCTTTCTAAGGCTAAATTCCACAAACTACAGTTTCAATCTCAACAAAGTAATCAGTGTAATGGTACGAGGGCCACACCTGCACAGCCTGGCCAGTTTA
The DNA here is from genome assembly GCF_000699145.1 of Aptenodytes forsteri. Taxonomy (NCBI): domain Eukaryota; kingdom Metazoa; phylum Chordata; class Aves; order Sphenisciformes; family Spheniscidae; genus Aptenodytes; species Aptenodytes forsteri. The sequence goes on from NW_008795252.1 coordinate 4,273,444, forward strand.
GAGACTGGCATCAAGTTTCTCTTTTACAATTTCTTATATCCTTTGTCATGCTGTGTATTCTCTGCACATACTCTTCGAAAAACAAAACAAAAGGGCACCCATAAATAAAAAGTGGATCACTTACGTTCAAACCCTCCCTGTCAAGTCCTAAACAGGAGACACAGTGTATAAGGAGAAAGAGGCATATAGTAGGAAACTTAAAATGCGATGTGGCTCATTGTCTCTACGGAAACAACTTAGGATAAAGTTTGCCAAAGTGCTTCAGAGGTTTAGGAATTAATCCTATTTTCAAAGGTCAGTTAAGAAATTACAGGTTTGTCCATCCACTTTCAATGAAATCTAGGCTCTGGAGGTCAACGGGAATACACAGAGAACGTGGAGTTAAAAAGCTCCATAAGCCTCTGTGGGATCTGTGTCTAGTTTGTCCCTTATTTCTAAGGTTTGGCTTACTATTACAGAAGACCATTTCCAACTGGCATTTCTTTTAAATGCTGAAGTAATGGGTATGTACCATAAGTATCCATTTTGTCTCTAACTACATCTCATCTTCAGCAACCTCCTTCCCCACAGACATTAAAAATTTCTGCTTCTCTCTGAGTCTTTCTGAACCCTACCAGCAAGTGGAGCCCTCAGCTCTGAATTAAGCAGGCAATGACGCCCCATCCTTCAGTAAATTCAGGCTGTCTTCTGTGCAGAATCAAGACTGGTATCTGCAAGTTTCATGGGCTCTTAGCTGAGAAAACTTAGCTACTAATGCCCAGTCTCAGAGTTTTATTAGAGATTAAGGGTTGGTGCACACAAGCCACCAGCTGGAACATAGGTACCAAAATGTAGGCCTCTGACAGACAGAAAGGGGATTTGAGGAACTCTTTGGTGCCAAAGGTGTTGCAGTTTAGGTGCCTACATCCCTCTGTGGGAGGCTGAACACAGAGTCCCTCTAGGACTTGGTAGGAGCACTGAAACGTACACCTCCATTTGTGCCCTCTGCAGAAAGGAAACAGTGTGGGATTACTTAACCATAAGGACAAATGGGGGCCAAAGATGAGGATTATGCTTGGAAGTTGCTTTTATGAAATATCCTGTGAGGGGACTGTCTTGGCACCATCTTTAGGGATATAATGCCACCTACTGAATAGCCACTAGTGCAGCCTGGATCTCCCAAGATTTTCCCAGGGGATTCACAGTTACATACCAATCCAAGGCTGACCCTGCCTAACACATGAGTTATGAGAAGATCAGAGCCCTAGAAAGTGGGATGGCTTTAGGCTATTTGCCAATAATTAGCTATATTAATAAATTCATTTCTGGAAATTACCATTTTTATGGGCACCTGGTACCCTAGTAGAGAAACAGCTATGCCTAATTTTCATCTTGTTGTAGGGGGTACTCTATGACAACTGCTTTGAAAAGTATCCTATCCATCACCATGCATGATTCCTCCCATGGATTCAGATACTTCATGAAGAGTCAACAACAAGATTCGCTGGTAAGAGAACATGAGGAGTAGCAGAGTAAAGAACTCAGAATTAGAAAATCCTAAAGTAACAGTTAAGAACAAATGGGATTTATACAAGATTGATCTATACCCTTGTAGAAACGTGCTGTAGCATAGTTCTGAAGTAAGAACACACACCATTAGTACAACCATGGAACAAGGTCTCACTCAGTTACTAGACATCACATTTCTTCAGTTTTAGGCCTTATATAGGATAACACCTTCAAACCCTACAATTAGTACAAAACCATGTTTTGTTTCTCCCCTCCCTGTGGTGTGCTTACCTAAGTATGCAAGTCATTCACAAAGAAAGATTAATTCAGCAATTCAAAATCCTTGTGAGAAAGAAGGATTCATCTCATCTCAGAAAAAGAAAGCTAAAACACTGACACTGCAGTTTTCAACAGGGCCTATCCACTTCGGGTATCTAACATTTCACAATTCCTTTTTAAACATTTGGTATCTCATGGTTCTTTATATGCTGAAAGCACCGTTCCCATTCATTTCAGGTGGGAGTATCTGGTACCTTTGCCAACCTGACCCCAGGTGCCTTGCATTAGGAATTCACAAACAAAGAGCACACACTTAGTAACTGTAAAAAGGGATAAAAGAGATAGAATCCTATTTATTTTTCAACTACAAAAATTGAATAATTTGACCAGAAGACTATCCTTGCTTTTCTTTCTGTGATACTTCGTGTTAATCGCTTTACATCTCTTGTAAAGGATGAGGTATGGGTCCTGTAGATGCTAGCCTTTTCCACCATATAGTTCAAAATTTTTCCCAAGGTAGGTCTTTCTCATGCAGTGAATGAGGCAGGTGACTGTGTTATTAAAAGCAGTATCATGATTTGTGTTCATAAAAGCAGTGAACTGGAGTTGTATGTAAATGCAATAATACTGGTATTTCCTGTATGGAATACCAGTATACTTGGCTTTTCATCACAAATATTTTTAATGTAGCTCCTCAACTGAAGAAAAAAAGAAAGGATAAAATAAAAAAGTCTAAAATAGAGAATCATGTGGACTTTAAGATTGCTTAAAGCAACCTCAAGTCTCTGGACTGCAGACCAGAACAGTGTTAGAGCCTCTGGCAGTTACATAGCCAGCAACATGATGCCCACTTTCCTGATAGTTCCACTTATTGAAAACAACATGGGACTCCTAAATTTTGTTTGTACCATTATCTTCCTTACATTTTCTCTTATGCAGTCCTTTTCTGCTCCTCTTTGACTAATATCTTCCGCCTTAGCCCACCTAGCTGTCTCTTGGTGCTGATTTGCTATTTCACTTTCATGTCCCACAGCTCTTCTCTCCCTTTTATTTTATTTTCTCCCCCTGAAACACTGAGCTAAGGGGCACAGCAGAGCTTTGAAGCCCCTCCTCTAAGAGCTTCCGGGGTGCCTAGGTGGGGATAGGTGAGAAACACCGAGAGTTTGCTTTCAGGCCATGGGCATGGCCACAGGGCAGCCCAGGCAGACAGGAGGAGGAAGAACACGGAAAGGATTAGAGCATTTAAGTGGCAGCTGAATCTTGGGAAAATATAAAAGTTAAGCTCTGAAGTCTCTACTGATGCATATGAACCAGAATCCCTGGGAGGCTCTTAACTTTGCCAGATTTGGGCAGCTTTTCACAGGGATATAAGAATTCATATCCCTAGCATGCGGGTGATTTTTTTACGTGACCTTTTATATCCCACTCAAAAGAAAGGAGACAGTAGAGATTCGCAGTCAGGATATTTTTTTTTTTAAACAATGGACAAAACAACATGTTTTTCTCCTAGTTCTTTGTTCTCAGAAATAGCTGAACAGTTTTAACTGAAACTCAGAAAACAAAAGGGGAGGAAGGGAAGCCTGAGGCAGACTTCTGTTGTAGAAATTTTCAGTGCAGATTCTGAGATTCTGGCAAAACTAGAAACAACTGAAAACAGGACTTTATAATAGAGTGCATTAGGTACCTTTAAATTATAGACACACAGAAACTGGTGTGTAGAGCTGCAGCTGTTTCATTGTCTGCAGCCCTGAACTGGTGATCTCAAATAAGTGTCTCGACTTACAGAATCATAGAATCATAGAATAGTTTGGGTTGGAAGGGACCTCTAAAGGTCATCTAGTCCAACCCCCCTGCCGTGGGCAGGGACATCTTCAACTAGATCAGGTTGCTCAGAGCCCCATCCAACCTGACCTTGAACGTTTCCAGGGATGGGGCATCCACCACCTCTCTAGGCAACCTGCTCCAGTGTTTCACCACCCTCAGCATAAAAAATGTCTTCCTTATATCCAGTCTATATCTACCCCCCTTTAGTTTAAAGCCATTCCCCCTTGTCCTGTCACAACAGGC
>NW_008795252.1:4279403-4316903 GCF_000699145.1 Aptenodytes forsteri
CTCGGTCTTCCTGGTCAGGTGGCCTGTAGCAGAACCCCACCTTAGGGATTGGGTTCTGTTGGGTTCATAGCATTTTTCTGAAAATGAGGCTGCTAACTAAGGCACTTAGATATGAATTGATGTGTTGATTTTAGGCACACATTAAAAAAAAAAATTTGGGCTATGCACATTTAGATAAGGACCCAAGCTGGGGAGCCGTCCTTCTGCTCAACCACCACCACTACTGCCTTTAGGAACCATGTATATATCTGCAAGACTTCCCATCTGCTAATGTCCACACCTTTGAGCGGCATGCGAGGGTTTTGTGTTTTGTGCTTACCATCAGCATCCATTTTTCTGGGCGCAGATTGTGGAGTGTGCCCCTGCCACTGAATTTCAGAAGGTTTGTCTCCATTCAGACTTCTGAGAGGTATATGTCTCTGGGTCCCATGGCACGATATATCAGAAAAACCTTCAGAAACCTGGGAGTTCACTGTCAGTCACATGTGACGTTTGTGAAACTACTCTGGAATTTTAAATGCGTTTTGCTTGGGAACAAATGGGACGAGTAAAACTGTGGAGTGATAATCAGAATAAGGTCACCGTATAAAGATCTGCTTGGAACATGAAATTTTAAGGAGAGCCTGTACGTGTTTGTTTGAAGAAGGGCTTCAGAGTAAGAGGTGGACAAAGTGTGGATTAAGGCCCACGTAAGGAAAAGGCTGTAATTCTAATATTAATTAGTTTCTGCATAATTAAATATTTCTCATTTTGAACAGTGGCTGGGAGCTCCCTCTGTCCTTGGCAAAGTTTGAAGTCTAATTTTATGGCTTTGACTCTTCTCTGGTGCACTGCAAGTATATATTAAGCAGTTCTCCTTTTTTTTTTTTTTAAACTTTCCTCGATGTGAATGGTGCTCTGAAAGTGAGGCTAGTTATTTTGTTTATTGCAGGATGTTGGATGATGATTAGAGAAACAATTAATGCCTTTCATCACTAAAATATATGAGAGCAAAGAGTTGAAACCACTAGGAAACATCTATCTTTCTTAGACTTTAATGTTTGGCATCTTGGCAGTCTGACACCAGTTTTGTGACTGTAGGTTATTAACAAAATTGGGTTATTTCCAGAAGTTTATGAAAGCTGATACATTTTCAATTGTCTAGACTTTGCTAGGCAACCTTAGATTATGTTCTGATTGTGAAAAGTGGATTTTGAATTAGTCAACTATGCCACACCTAGTTATGAAATATGTATAACCATGTTAATTTGTTGAACCTGAGGTAGATTGACCTGTGAGATAGTAATCTGGGCTTTGCACCCACTTTTATTCAGTGTCATACACAAATCAGTTAGCACGAGTGGCACAAACTCCAGTGACACCCAGCTCTCTCGCTATTTCATGTGATCTTAGTGAGTATTTGAGACAAATGTGTGGAAGGCAGCAAAATAGTGAAGATTCAGCCCAGACAAGAGTGACAGTGGTGAGAGTAAGGCTGGGAGAAAGAAATAGAAGGTGTGTTGAGAAACCACCCAGAATCAGGGAGTCCAAGTTGTCCTCCTTTTAGTCTAGACCTCACAAAATGCCTTTGAGGGATCCTTGAAATATGTTACTCACAGGATGTGGATTTGAACATTGTACCGTTTTTCTTGGACCCTAGAAACACTGAAAAAATCTGACCCGGTGCCCATCTCTAGCCAAAAGGTTTTCTTCAGTCTTCCATAGCTAAAAGGTGACAGTTGTCTTAAACCTACTGTAGGCATCTGCAGCTTTTCCACTTCAAGGCTTAGATGTATGCCAAATGCGTACGACCTACACCTTAACATGATTCAAACAGTGATTCTACTGCAGACTGTGACTATCTGTCTGTAGGACCTCTGCTCCTTACAAGATGCTTGCTGTTCAAAACTGAGTGAAAGTTATCGAAAATTATTTCAGCTGGTCCTTTTAACAGGCTCTTTCTTAGATATCCATGTATTACCATAGGTATCATCTGCAGAGATGCATGAATGATCGAGCTTTTCTCTTAATAGAAAGGAAATGGTGATAGGGGGTTTCCATGAAGATTCTTTGATTTCAGAATTTATTCTCCCTGAGGTCCAAAATAGCCCAAATTTAACTTTCAGAACATGCTGCAGAGCTATTTTTTGCTGAGCTTTTGCTGAGGGTTGAAGAGCATGAGGCAAGCTGGGAATTTTTTTGGTGATCCTGGATTGATTTGGTTTATGTGGGCAGAGAGTTATTTGGACTGAGCAAGTAATTTTGTTTGTTATGAATATTTGTAATTTGTTATAAGCCCTCAAAACTTTGGGATAAAGACATTTTGTTTATACTTGGGAAAAATTAATGAAATAGATTATATATTTAAGCCTTTTTTGTAATTATTTACTCTTCCTTGTAATTGTGTGTAGTGAACAGATTATCTTTTATTTTATGATTCAGTTTTCCTTTAAGTACTTCTTCCCCTTTGCTGGCACATCAGAGAGATTCTGTTGAATTTAATTGGGCTCTCCTTAGGCTCATGATCTTGCTTGCCAGGTCAGTTTTATAAAATTCTCTTACCTTTTTGGAAAAATGAAATTATTTGTGATTTTGGCTGAAATAGTTCTGATCAGCCCTTCCAAATTCTGAGGGCTACTCCTTGGCATAGCAGCCTTGTAGCTCTAAGAGACCCGTCCTTTGGCAGGGAAGCTGGAAAGATGGATGCGTATATACTGAGGAACGGATTTGGCACCCCTGTGGAGTGCCACATTCCCCAGAAATTTCAGATTTGTGAAATACTGAATTAGTGGCTACTTAGCGGAAAATGATCACAAAGTGATCACAGTTAATTCTGACACTTTTTTTAAAAGAGGAAAATGCACAAATTAACATAATATATGAAGAATATGGTGCTGTCCATCGACCTTTCTTTGCCAATGTGAGACTGTTCCCTACCAAGCTTAATTCAGTGCTCTGTTTGGTTTAATGAATCAATGATACATCTATCACGGATAAGTCTTATTGTCTCTTCCCCTTCCTCCATACAGTCAGCTTCTTCGCTTCTGCTCATCCCACTTAAACCATTTAAATCAAAACAAATATGAAAATATTTCCCTTTAATTAGTATTTGTATTTAGCTTGCACTTCTTTCACTTTTCATTAATGTGTATCAAGCTAAAAACAGAATAAAAGTTAATATTCGGGTTCATATGCTAACTTGTGCAATAGAGATATTGCTGGAAATGACTAACAGCAGTCTGGTGAAGTGGGTGTACGTAGCATCCAGACTATAGGTGCTCATTTTTATGTTTGTGTATGTGGGTGGGCTTTCTGGAAGCAACTAAATGACTTGGGAACTAGAACTCCTAAATTGGGCTTTTTTTTTTTACAATTTTCTCATCCTACCTCTAATATAGGCTGAACCCAAACCTCAAATGTCGGCATCCTTAAGCACTGGTGGCAGGGTAAGAAATTCAGATTGCTGCTTTGTCAGTTCAACCATTACAGAATTTTAATGTATTTTAAAATTATATCTATATTTGATATGTGACCTCAAACATTTAGGGCTTCTTTTTTGATTCTACTTATTCTGTTCCTGGATTAGCTTTATTTCACCTTTGCAGACATCTGCGACTCAAATGTAAAAAGTCCCACAAATTGTCTGTGTGCAAAAAAATAGGCACAGGGCAGTTAAATCAAAGAGAACTAATTTGCAGAGAATCACATAAGGAAATTCATTCAGGTAAGCTGGCAAGATTTTAGGAGTAAACTTCCCAAGAATGATTCTCTTAGGCTTCGTCCTTCAGGGTGAAATACTCGTGTTTTAGCAAGCAGTTTAAAGAGATATAGCTTTTTTTTGGATATTGGTGGTGGAGGAGGAGAATATGAGAGTCCAAAAATAATGAATTTACAGTGTAAGCTTATTCAGAAAAGAGTCATCTGCAGTTCCATTGTACTAAATTATATTATGTGACATTGGGGAGCAGCTTGTATCCTTTGTCAGTTGCTGTAGATGAGTTGGGGATAAAGTTCAGGAAAGGCTTCAGTGTCTAAAATGTTACCTCTTCCTTTTCAGCTTGTTCAGATCAAAACTTGCTATTGGGAATGTGGTCAAGTCTTCTTCCCTGTGTTATTCCCTGAGAATTTGGGAATTGTGGCTTTTGCTGTCTCCTCACAAGCAGGCTGGGCGAGAGCTGAGCCATGGTGCGCAGAGCTCAAATATTTGAGTCTCAGCTAGTAGAGGTTTATTTATATTTGGGGGGGTTTTGGGGTTTGGGTTTGGTTTTTTGTTCCCCCCTTGGCCATTTCCTAAATGCCTCTGGGTATTATAGAACCTGGATATAATCCTGAAGAGATCCTATTTTGGATTACTTAATTCGCATAAAAACCCACAAAAAAATGTTAATGTATGAACAAATATACCATTACATTAAGTAGATACCTGTAGAAAGAATATAAATATATGAATTCATGCATATCATGTAAAACTTAATCTGAAATTAGGGCAGATCCTGCTAATGAGAGAAATGTCTTTCCCCTTCCATTGAGAATAAGAACCTGATCTGACACATTTTCTTTTTTAAAAACACCAGGTCCAATTTATTTCCTGTGACAGAAGAGAAAGGGACTCCATCAAATCTATCAGAATAAGCCATTTTTAAGAGCACATTTAAGTAAATGGACTTCTGGATATTCTCTGAAAGTGAAATAACAAGGGTGGAGAGAAAAAAAGGAGGGGGTAATGATTCTAAAAGCTTCTTATTATAGTTTTAATTTAGATGGGCTTTGGTGCTAATGATGCATTAGGTTATGCCCTTTAAATGGTCTTGTCTTGAAAATGCCAACGTTTTGAAGCAGACTTAAATATATTTCTCAGACGTCAGATCTTGCGCTTGTTATTAAGATGGGGTTTTTATTTTTTTAATTTAAGAACATCCTGTAAGTTATATACGCTGCAGAACTTTTGCAGTTTTGCTTTCTGCCTCTGGACTGGCTGGGGGAGGTAGTAACACACTGAATTAATGTCTGTGTTTCATTACTTGGAGTAACGCTGTGGTGATGAGATATCTGCAAGGCTCAAAAAGATGACCACGAATTATCATTTTAAGTCCCAGCTACTTACAGAACACAGAGGAAAGCAGGAAAAGACTGGTATATGCAGGACTTTGAGGGATATAGGGTAGAGGCTCATTGGTTACTATTCTTTCTTGAATTTCTGGTGTTCGCGTGACAGCGTAAGTTAGCATTTTTCCCTGTTGCCTTAATGTCAAGTCTTGTAGTGGTGCGAGGAAGGCGACTTAATGTGGCTTGCTCCCTTGCCTTATCTTTCATATAGATTTTATATTTGTTGATGATTTTTTCCAGTAGCTCTGCAGCCCGTGGTCACAGGACAGAACTGCCCTGTGCTGAGCACTGCACAAACCCAGAGCAGCCGTGGAGGCGGGCAAAGGGGAGACAAAGGGAAAACCGAGGGGAAAACATCTCTGCACGTGGTAGTTTAATGTTGAAGCATTTGATTTCTTGAGTGCCTTGGGAAGAGTTTAAAAGAAGGAAGGTAATTGGCATGGTTTTGTGGGTGTTTGCAGAGAACTCTTTCAAAACCTGTGATGTGCTATGAGAGGAAGCACACACTGGCAGTCTGGAAATGTGACAAGTGGCTTGTAAAGAATGATGTCGTGACTTGATGGTGAAAGAGAAATCATAGGGAAGGGGAAAACAAATATCTTGTGTCTGATGCAGTAGAAAGGAGGAACCAGAGAGTACAGTAAGAGAAATTACATGGGCCCATCCTAAAACAGTGGACTTCAGATAATGGACTTCACAGAATGTTTTGCATGAATGTAAGGGGAATAAGGTTGCATAAGGTCAAGGCCAGAGGAAAGGCAGTTGCCATAACTGTGAAGTAATTGGCATGAATGTATAGAAAAGTGGATTTCAGGACTTGGAAGGAGTTTAAACATGAGGGTCTAGAGCTCTAAGTTGAAGCTGACAACCAAGTTATTGACCAGACTGACAGGACCATGGTTGTGTTCACAGTGATTGGTTGCAAAGGGAGGTTTTGAGTCTGCATTGGTGGCAAGACACCCACGAGAAGGAAACTGGCTCAGATCCTGATTCAGACAGGAGAGGAGGAGTCTGGAAAACAGAACTGGTGGATTTGTGAACTGCTCGGGTGGCTATGTTTGTTTAGAGGAGATTACTCAGAGGAAGAGCTTGCCTTCACTGGAATAAAACAAAAAAATCTAAGGTGAAAGGTCATCTGTATTGGATACTGAGTGGAAAAAAATCTGACACTGAAAAGTCAAAACTTTATAAAAAAATTCAGTAAAGGTTTGAATCTGGAAAAATAGTCTAACAAGCTTAGACTGCTTGCTGAAAACACTTGCCATCGTAATGCTCAGTTCTCTACATTCTTTAGCAATGATTGTAATTTAGGATGTGATCTCTTAAGCTGCTCTTCAGGAGCTTGGCTGCCCAGACCACCCGTGAAACTGAAAGCTTAAATGGTATTGATAAAAAATGAGACAGAGTAGAAAGTACAAAAATCACTTCCCCCGCCTTTTTTTTGAGAATGGAAAAATGGAGCACTTCAATGAACAGGAGGGATTAAAGAGAAAAGGACATATTTATTCCAGGTGACAAAAACAAAAATGCAATTAACTTGTGATGTTAAACATTAAGAGACTAGCTGAGATTATTAAAAACTGAATCAAACTATACATGCAAGATGAAATTAAAAGTCATCATCATAGAACTTCATCCAAAAGTCTTTTCCAGAAGGATATTATTGAGAGTCAGGGCTGATTCTGTTGCAGTGAAGAAATTATTTAAATTTAACCTTTTCTTCTGATTATTATTTGTACATAATCCAAATGTATTCATAGCTTCACACAACTTTCATACATCTCTGTTTCAGCATATGGATAACCTGTGAACTGATGACTGTGAGTTTGGTTTCAAGTTGTTTCTATTTGGTTATGGCATAGGAGTGAATTTTTGTTGGACATACGATTGTAAGCTTTAGAATTAAATTTTCAGTCAAAATTTTCAGGATTAAAAATTCTGATTTTTCTCTGTGCTAATATTTTGTGAGCATTTATACTTAAAATGTCTTGTTAAAGTCCTTGTAGAAAGAGTTTATAAGGACTGGCTTTGCTGTCAAAGACATGCTAAGGAAGTTCAAACAAAAGTTTCCAAATAGATTTATCCTTTACTTGTTCATCTTCTTGCCTTAGCGTGACACGTACAAATCAGAAAGTACACGAGTTAATGTCTTTTAGTTCTCTCTTTGGTAAAATATAATATTAGTGTTGAATGCTAGCAACTGCTGGCTTTTCCTTTTAATCTCTTAATGAATATCTTACAATACCTTCACTTTTCCCTCTCCTTTTTCTCTACTGCTTTCCTTCCTTTGTACCCCCAAATCTATTCTTCCACCTATTCAGTCCTGTCCTTATTTTCAGTGTTACATTAGTACTGAGTAAGAATAGATGCAATAATGCTGGTGAGGAGTAGGCCTTTTGGCTTGCTTCTGCAAATAATTATTCTTCTATGTGCCTAATTATTATGCACATAATTCCATTTAAAGAGTAAATTTTGAAACTTCTGCAGTGCTTAGACTTTGGGAAACATACCTTGAGAGGGTATTTAGGAGACTCAGTAGAGTATGGCCTTTTCAAAAGGTGGAGCAAAACTGGATATAGCCAAAGATCAAACACTAGTCTGCTGATTCAAAAGTACAGTAACCTTTAAAAAAAACCAACCCACATTAAAAACATCATCCGTAGATTCACACTGTGTTATGAGCAGTCTAGTTTCATTAAAGCAACAAGGTTGTTTCATTGGCAATAAGCTATCTTTTATGACATTAGTAGACCTCTTGCATGGTCTCTTGTTTTATTGGAGGTCTTGCTATGAAATACAGGTATCTGATGTAAAACAATGAAGATGATCCAAGGTATTCCTGTGGGAGTGGCTACCAGGCTGCTTTAGATACTTGGGGTTTTACTATATAAACAGCTACAGTTACTTTACAGACCTCAGAAAATGCATGAAATGGCCTTTGCATTTATTTTACAGTACTGGAAGATGCATATTTGGAACTTTAGATATAACCATTGTATATGCTGTAATTATAATGATTGCACAATATAGAATTGTGAAGTAACTAAACATCAGAAGCAAAGGAGTCTATTAACATGCTCCTCCAAATAAATTGATAGATTTCAGAAACTTAATAATGGAAGTTTGTTAGGGCCTCGGCTAGACTTATTTAAAGACTGGAGCTTCATAAGAGTGTGAGAGTACCAGTGCGATTATGGAGTTAGTGATCCAAGTTGTATGAGGGATCAGAGGGGAACTTCTCATTAGAAAGTGAATCCTTTGTGCTCATCAATGTGAGATTTTTCAAAAGCATAAAGTGTTGACCTATTATCACTGATTTCAGTGGGAATGGAGTTAGACTGCTTTTGAAAATAGAATCTATTTCCATAATGCCCCTGTCAAGTACAGCATGCAATCGAGTCATTGCTAAACAGTGGTTTCTAACATATGGCCAGTCTCGGGAGGTAACTCAAACAGTAGTAATTAGCATGTTTTGTCACAATGTTATTTTCAGAGTGTACAGTTTAATTAAAATAGGTAGCAGTGAAACAGTCAGCTGTTTAAACATCAGAAAGATACCTCAGGATTTAAATTGGCTGAAGTTTATAATGGCATGCATTTTGACAAGTTTAGCTAGGAAACATTTCAGAAGTGGTTAAGTTACTTAGAAATGTAAGTCCCTGTGACCTTGAATTAATTAACTAGAGGGATTTTTAAAAGTTGCCCAGCTACCAAAAGTATTATTGCATAACCCAGTGGTTGGGTATTTCACTGTAATCTATCATGTATATTTAATCTATAGCAAAATGAATTCATGATCTTGTGATATTGCTAGGAGTTTATATTGCTTTCTTGAACATTGAGAATTAATTGGTTCTGTGATGCAGCTACCCGATCTGGGAAACAGAGCCTGAGTATGAGAAATAGGGAACCTAAATCCATAGTTAGATAGCCAAATAAGTGGTCTGAGATTTTGCTTTTGGTATCAACAGGAACTGGACTTGCATAAACGTGAATGTCTCAATAGTATAAGGTTTATGTCTGCACATAAAGTTCCACTTCTTACATGATATATAGCCATGGATTTCTATGTATACACCTGTACATCTACATATATGTAGGCATTTATGAATACAATTAATGAAACTTCACACATAGAAAAAAAGCATAGGAATTTTAAGTTTACAGTGTTTTAGGGTGGTTTTTTTTTTTGGAGGGAGTGTTGGGGAGAGTATTCTCAGTGGACTAGGATTTCCGATATGAAATTTACCAGCAGTGTAAATAACTATTCCCAGCACAACATTAGACCTAGAATTTAATGTCATAACACAAACGCTTCTCTCTTTTTTTGTGGACATTTTGTTTTCCCATACCATGAACTTCTAAGGCTTGATTTTTCAGAAAAGAAGAGCATCCACAACTCCAGATGAAATCAGTGGGAGTACGGGGGCTTAACATTTCTGAAAATTTGGCTCATTTCTGTCCATAAAGTATTGGTTTCAAATAAATTTCTATACAGATATTTTTTAATAATTGGGGCAGATTAAATTAAGGTTTTTCAGAATGCCTCTGTTTGGCAGTTGTGAGCCTTTTAACAGAGGGAACAGAATCTGCTTGATATCTTCCCCATTTGAATTGTCACTTTCTTCCTCCCTATGCCTGATTATACAGCCATAAATTGAGTAAAAAATCCCATTTACCTAATTGGGTTATTGAGTGTCAAGCCTGTTTGCTAAAGATTGTAAAAGATGAGGGTCATGTTTGCATCAAAAAAATCCTCTCTTGCCTTTCCCTTGCTTTTCCCTTCTGCATTTGACCAGCTTCATGAAACAAGGGAGAAGATATGAGCATCTTTCTCATTTTTTTACAAACAGTGAGATTTGACTGCATTTCCAAGAAGAGATTTTGCAAGGCTGGCCCGTGTCATGTGCAACAGTCTATTGCTGGAACAGGAGCATGCATGAGGTTAACAAGAGCCTGGGGCTGCTTGTTGTGGGATGGGGAACTGCTGCTGCCTGCTTTTCTCTGTCTGGGTGTCCCATTAAGGACAAGGGATGGGTCAGCTTTCCCTGATAAGCTGTTCTTGGTTATATGCACATCTAAAGCTGAACCAGCACAGCAGCACAAAAAGTAGTTACCAAAATTAATAAAGGTGTGTCCTGAATGCCACCTCACACATCCTTAGCTTTTGCTGCTTCCTTACAACTAATGGGACCAATATTCTCAAGCGCAGCACAGCTATGTCCCTGCAATAAGGTTGGAGCAAGCCTACATCACAGGAAACATGAATCTGCACACAGGTTTTGTTTTAATAGACGTACTTTTTAACCTGGAGATTTTATAGAACTACATATCTGTATTTTTATAGCATCCACATGACCTTTGAGATAAAAAGAGGTCTTTTCTTTTAACTCCCGAGTTCACAACTGCTCTGATAGCTCCTTAGATAAAACAGTGATGACCGTGGTGTAAATGCCGAGATAGTTGCTATAGGTAGATAGATAGACTGAACTTTAAAAATTTATCTCCTATCTGTCATCATACCCTACACTGGTAAGAGAATGCAATATTTAATATCATACTGTACTTCTTTTTTAAATTCCTCAACTCAAACTTTTTGCTATTATATTGTAATTTTTTAATTTGTTCAGTATAAGTGCCTCCATTTACATGTACCTCAGGAGAGCCTCATTTGTCCCTGAAAGCTGGAGACAGATGCTCCCACCGAAAGCTGCATTGCAGGGTGACTCCTGCCCTTTGCTGCTCCTCAGCAGCCCAGGTCTCCTGATGGGCTGGGAGAAGATGCCAGGCAAGGGTGGTCCATGCTGTTGGGCACTGCGCCCATGTCACTGAACCGCAGGGAGAAGTGGTGGGAGTGCAGTGTGCAGTGGGAGGGTCACTCCAGGGGCCCACTGGCACACCTATGTAAGGGAAATGTGTGCATGTGTGGGGGCAGTGCTGATAATTGTCTTTAAACTGGGAGAGTAAACATTAAGAAAAGTTGCAGCTCCACTGGGCATCAACCTGAAGAGCTCTCAGCTGTGGTGGAGCTTCCAGACCAGCAGAGGAGAAGTCCTTCTGCAATTAGATACTGGGCAGCACTGGTGAGTGTGTGGGTTGGGAGCAGGGGCGCTTCCTGTCTCTAGAGTCATATTCTACAAAAAATCATGGGGTGACTAATAGAAAGAGAAGGAGGGAAGAGGAGAGGGCAGGAAGGAATCTCTGAAGCAGGAAGTCGATAGGGAGTCACTTGAATAACTCACGTGCAGTAAATCTCCCAAAGCGGAGGGAATTCCATTGGTGGCTCTGAAGGCATCAAACAATTTCTCTAGCCCAGATAATTGTTAACTCAAACACATGATAACTCCTTCAAGAAAGCAGCTGTTCCTGAAGATAGGAAAGCAGTTTATGCCATGCTTGAACTGAATGAAATGCCAAGAAGGATGCTGAGAGTTGCGGCAGACGAGAACTGGGTTCCAGGGAACTCAATTCAGCAGAGAAACAACGCACTTGGATGAACAAAACTGGATAGGGTTTCATTGCTGTTGCTGGTATGAGCCTAGAAGAATTTCACTGGCCAGTGGGGAAAGTTGTCATTTCATTGCCATGCCACAGAATCATGCTAGGAACTAAAGCAATTTCTAGCCAGCCAAGTATTTCTTTCTCTTTAATGCTACAGGTACAGTGTGGCCACTGCACAAAAGTAATAATGAAACTGCTTACACTGAAAGGAGGTTAGACTAGATCATGTATTATTTTTTGAATATAAGGAGCATACGGTATAGCCTGAATAACCTGACTACTTTTGAACTATGGAAGAGGATTGTTATCTAGCTGTGTAATACCTAAAATTGTACATATTTGCCTCAAAAGGGCCTGTGCCTTTTATTAGTCTAAAAACCTAAAAACCATGAAAGAAAAGTATCTTCTGTTGGATTGGATGCATAGAAACACTTGGACTATTCAACACTTGGACTATTACTAATTTATTTTTTATTAATATTTTAACCACATTTCAAGGTCTGGAGGGGAACTGGTCTTTTTCCCCTTGTTCAGGAGCATCCCTGACATAGTAAAGCAATGTTTATATTGCCCATTTGTGCAAGTGTTTGTCAAAATAATTTCTTATAACACTCTTATAGAGGAAAAAAGATGCATGAAAAGTAACATCAAAGTGTTTTCAAATATAATAAAAGTTTTATTTAAAATATGTACAAACAATAAACCTAGCAAGAATGGTTCAGCCTTTATGATTTGCTCTAACAGTGATCAGTGAAAGAAAAAGAGCATAGCTCTTAAAAATAATCCTTGGGTTTTTCAAGCAGTTTAGAGGGCTTAAAATATATCTTCTATAAAGACTCCATGACAAATCTGATATTACTTGTACGTAGAGACGATAAGCCAAAATCTGCTTCTATTAAGGTGAAAATATGGACATTGACTTCAAATTGGGTTTTTCTTGATGGTCTTTATTGGGACTTGAGTGAGCTGCTGTTCTAGCAGAGGCATTGTTGGCTCTTTTTAATGTGGATCCTTTTCCTGGTGTGCAGGAAAAGCGATTCCATTTAGAAGAGGACTTTAGTATTTCAAAATTTGACTTTTCTATTGCGTATGTTTAAATCTTTCATGGTAAGATTTGAAAGGGAGCAGAAAGCCAGCAATGTGTCAGCCAGCCATGTTGGTCCATCCAAGTTAGACTGATGGACTCTGGAACAGGCATCTGGGTGAAGTTTTACAGCCAAAACTTTCACAGCTGAAAAAGGTTGATCAAAATTACTGCAATATGTGGTAGACAGCAAAAGCTAACATGCATTCAAAAATAAATTTGACCAATTCATGGAAAGAAAATCCACACCATCTATGAATTGTGGTGACACCAAGCATGTGGAAAGTGGGAGATGGGACACTATATCTAGGAAATATCACAGTTTCCTCTGCTTGACAGTCTACTAGTGGACATGGGATACTGGACCAGATGGATATGGCCTCTCTTACATTTTTATGAAACGTATACTTTGCAATAGGTGTTATAATGTGAGTTATAGTGTGAGTGTATGTAGGGCATGGAGGGCAGGAAGCTCACAAAAATTAAAACACCTCATATAGACACCTTTTGAATGAATAACTCTTAGATTAAAATAATTAATCACTTCTTATGTTCCCTTATATTTCACTGAAAATCATGCACAAAAAGTTCAAGTTAAACATTTCAGTTCAGGTGGATTTCAAAGACCATTATTTCTTCATTTTTGGGGACTGATGGCACACTGTAAAATACAGTTATTCACATGGTTTCCTCTGGGCCATGAGGACTTATACCCATTTTGCCATAGAGCTGTGGTGCCAAAGAGCTGAAGGTGCAGAGGGACTGGGAAGGTGAAAAAGGCCATCAGGAAAACAGTTTTTGCAGCGATAGGACTTTGCCAAGGAAAGCTGATGGCTTCCATCAGCTCTTTGCTGTGAAAATGGACTGTCAGCAAAACGTTTCCATTTTGCCACACTGTTCCAATCATATCTGCTGTAAGTGACCTTTTGGGCAGTTAACTTCAAAAAGCCAGAAATGTGCTGTGGAGTTGAGGGCATGCAACGTGTCCTGATGAAAGGGGATGGGGGCAGTGGGGGGAGTCACTTCCAGTTTGTTTTTCTAAGATTCAGCTTTGGCATCAGCTTGCTGAGAAGGCAGGCATTACTGTATGGCTTAATATATATGTATCTGTACTGTACCTAAATTGTGGTGCTTGGCTTCCTTATGTTTCTCAATTGCAAGAATTCACAGCGTTTAGTATAGTTGTATGATACTGGATGAAAAAACTCGACTTCCCACTTTCCTGTGTATTTACACTTCTGTAAATATATAAAAATTAAAAAAAAAAATACATTTTTACAGAGGTGAACAACTGGAAAACCACAGCTACTGACAAAACCCAAGTCATTTCACAAAGCAACTAACGTATTTTAAAGGATAGTGCTATGCTCACTGGTGGTTATGTCCCTGTTCCTGCTAACACTTAATCTCCCATATTTTATCATGTCTCATCAGTTTTTAGGTTGTTAGTGTTTTTGTTTGTTTGTTTGGTCGGTTTTTTTAATTGGTACAGGCACAGTCTGAGCTACTTTATCTTGGAGAGAAGAGCATTCAGATGTGATGTTCTGAGTGAACATAATTTTGGATGAAGTTCACTTTATTTTATTTTGTTTTATTTACTTTTCTTGGGACACATCCAGACCTAGTGAGTTATTAAAGTACAGGGTTATACCTGCAGCTTCTCAAATATGTAGCAAATCATCTAAGACAGGTGAATTAATATGACAAAATTCCAATGGGTTGTAATGTAATTTAGATAACAGGATCTTGCTGTAGACATACAGCTCCTTGACACATTATCTAACCCAGGAAAGGATTCCTACCTCCCTTGCCTTCTCCCCTTTCCCCTTTTGTGAAACAGCAGTATAATGCATGTTGTCTGAGCCACCAGGTTGGAGTGGTCACTTTTAATTTGCTTTAAGGCTTAGCTTTCAAAGCCCAGCGATGTGTCACAGCTAGTGGTACACTCTTGCCATAATGTACAGAGAGATTTTGTCGAGATCAGATGGGAATGGCAATAATAGCAAATAAAAATCTAAATTAAGGAAGAGAGAGTAAATAAATTTTTAATCATACAAAATTTAATACTTACGTTAAGGAAAAGAATATTAAAAGTCATTTTATAGAGAGTGAATTTATATTGGAACTGATTTTAAAGTTGTGCAGCTTTGAGTGATATGATAATCATGTATTTTTCTCCCCCCTCAGCTGAACAAAGGAAGAGAGAGTAAATAAATTTTTAATCATACAAAATTTAATACTTACGTTAAGGAAAAGAATATTAAAAGTCATTTTATAGAGAGTGAATTTATATTGGAACTGATTTTAAAGTTGTGTGCAGCTTAGTGATATGATAATCATGTATTTTTCTCCCCCCTCAGCTGTACTAGGGGATTGAAATTTATATACTCAATAACTAGAAAAGAATCATAAAGGATCAGGCTGGAGGAATCTGTCTCACTCCATTTTTTCCTGTCACTCCCATAGTGATTTTAATATTTTTCTTATATCTCTGCTTATTTTCAATGCCAAATATTGTTTTCAAATACAGCTGGCTTGGAAATGAGTACTTGAAGCTGCAAGCTTGACGGCAAACTACCATGATTTCCAAGTACTACAATGAAATCTTTAGCTATAAAAAATATAAAATAAAAATAGTATGCCAGAGTCTCCTGTCAGCTGTAAATGCAACTAAATAGTCTTCCTGTGTGCTTTAATATTTTTAACTATTTTAAACATTTGACTCTTGCTTTTTTTGTCTTGGTGCTAAGGGAAAATGGATTTGCAAAAGCTAACATAACAGCACATGTATTTCTTTCATCCTTTTCAGATAGGAATTAAAGACAGGATAGTCTATTGGATAGACTGCCAGACTGAGAGTCAGAAAAGAAGTTTTATATTATCAATTCATTGAGAAAGTCTGTTTGCTTTCCTATGCCTCAGTTTCCCATCTGTAAAATGAAGATAATGTAATTTATCATCCTGTGCAACGTGCTTTGCGGTCTAGAGCTGCAAGATAGAGTGAAGTATGATGATGAAATATTTTGGGCAAAATACTGATGAGTTTTAATGATTTAATTTCTTGCTTGTTAATTTTTTTCATGCTTGACTTTTGATGTACAAGCTGCTCTCCAATCTTTTCTGCAAGCTGTGGCTGGAGATGGCTGAAGTATTGAGCTCCACACAGAAAATAAGGTGGGTTATATGTAAAAGCATTAAAGACAAATGGTTACAGAGTTTCTCCTGAAAGTGACAGTGAACCATTTTCAGCCACCCACAGCAAAGGCAGGAAGGTAAACAGAGAATATCGATGTATTTTCAGAATTAGTTTGGAATAAGTGGAGAGATGTTCCTTCCTATTTAAAAATTAGGTAACTGGGGGAACAGAAAGATATAATGTCCCTTTCCAGTAGTAAATGCCTCCTATCTTTTTTTCAAAAATCTCGGATTTATTGGCACCTTTTTTCATACCCTTCTGCTTGATGTGTTATGATGGCACATGTTCAGTGTGGGCATTTGCTTGAATGGGAGAGGTTTTTACCTTTGACATGGTGATGGACATCTCTAAAGAGTCTGGAAGATTGTGAGAGCAAAGGCCAAAAATAAAAAAGCTTCATGCTATTGCTCATGCACTAACCACATGTACAGTGTCCCAGAAATTTACGCCAATTCAGTTTCAGAGAGCTCACAATAGCAACTATTTACCTGTGTCTTTATCTGTCTCTCATCTTTGATGTTCGACCTACACATTTAGAAGAAAATAGGGGTGAAGGTGAAGCTATGGCAACCTAAGTGAAGCTGGTATAGGTAGTCCATGGGTTACTGTTGGTTTGTGAAATGATGTGGATGATGTTTGATATCAGAGTTTCAACAACTAATTCATTGCCAGCGGATCTTTTTGCTGTTCTGAATTTTCTGAATGACTATTCTCCCTGGACACCCTCCAGAGTCAAGGAGCCCTGGAGGATCCACCAAAGGATGAGTATCAGGTTTGCACTCCTGCTCTGAACCAGTCTCTGGGTACTGGCTCTAGAGATTGCCTGTGCACCCAGATTTATGTGATGTGAACTTCAGTATCGGTAATAATGATCTCTCTGTGCAGCATGTGCAATTCTAATATAATTTATGTGTGTTTTAGGTATACACATATATGATAGAAGATACACAAGCTAAAAATGGGTTTATAGTCAAAAGCCACTTACTTTATGGGAAATCAGAGCAGAGATGAGGAGGTACAAAATTCAGTTAGAATATAGTGTTCTAAATTCACAGAGGCTATGAGATCAAATATCTTAGCTTGAAGAACCCACAGATTTTCAGAAATAGGTATGGGCACTTACTGGACACCCCCAATAGCTCTTTGTGAAGCAATGTGTGAAGTCTGCATTGGAGACATGTGTCAAGAGAGTTACCCTGTGTCATCTTTGAGGAGCTGAGCGAATTAAAGGACAGGAAATGCGAGGTAGATTAAAGCCACCTTTCTGTTAGCTGGCAGAAAGTGACAGGTTTGGAAGGACTGGATGCACTCCCTCTCCACCTCTAGGCTCTGAGATGTACCTGTTGCCATTAGGGCTTTGGTATCTGCACCTTTTGCAGTAAAAGTGGATGGAGCTCTACTTAGGTGGGAAGTCTTCCCTAATAACAAGTTGGCCACCCAGGTCTACCAGGTGGTCTAAGACAGAGAGCAGAGAGGGAAACAATTGAGGCTATTCATGAGGCTATCTATATAAAGTATTTAAATTTCTTTACCAGTTGGAGAGAGCAGTGTCTAAACTGAATGAATGAATGAATTGAGCTTAAGGGGAAAGTATAATGCCTTCCATACTTAATACTTTTAATAGAAGCAACAGATTTTGTACTTTGAAGACTTGCTTTCAGCAGTGTCTAAGGACAAGAGGCTTTAATCTTGTTAGATGAGGACTTGTCTGTTCTGCCTGTTGTTAAACAAGAAGCTTGAATATTTGGAGTTAAAAAGCTGAAGAAAGCTGCAAATCATAAATCCACTAAAGAGACTGAGAATTTCTGAAAGATGGTCAAAAGGTAGATGGTTTCTACCTTTTGATGTCAAGTCTCACTCATTGCTTCCTTCTCACCTTTTGACTTCTCCCTGAACATCTGCTGTTGCATCATCTCTTGGACATCTAACCACTACACAGGTGCCTCCAGGAATCATTGCTTGCTTTCTGGAGTCACTGCCAACTCCTTCTCTCCCTTTTTCCTAACCCTAGAGTTAGGGTTACTTTCTCCTTGCCCCTCTAGTGCTTTATGGCTCTTTTCTGAGATGGTCCTACAAGCAGAGATCTGGCATAATTTATTGGCTTGTACTTTGAACCTAGGTTGTGCCTGGCCCTCACTTGTTAGGAACTTGTACGCTAAAGCACTGCAGTATAAATGTACTGTTTAGATAGTATGTTTGAATGTATGAAACAACAGAAAAGTTGAAAACCTATAATACAAGGAGTAACAAAAGATTTATTATGTTATAGGCTTGTTTAAAAGCTGTAGGGTTCATAGTACAATTTATTGTGCTTTTCAGTATGTACTGTTTCTCTACACGCATTCAGTTTTGTTCTGCTGAGACACAATTTGTCTTCTCTGTGAGCTGACTGCATGCTATTAATACCTACTCACCAGGATTTTCATAGGCTAACACTAAGATTTTAGCTCAGTGTAGCTTCTCTTTTGTAACATATTTCCCCTGCACCCCCCAAGCTCTGGCCTCTCCCTTAGGAAAGGATGATGCTGAGGTATGGGAAGACAAGTATGTAGTAGTTATTTATCTTCGCATCTCCTAACTGTTACACAATCAAATCTGGTATTTTTAGAGGAGAGCTTGCTAATTGCTGTTAATCATTTCAGGATAATAGGAGGTGATGAGTAAGTAAGTAGTAGCAGTAGTAGGATGTAAGTAAGTAGTAGTAGCAGGATGTAACCCATACCCCAAAGAGCTCACAGGGTACAAAAGTAGGAAGTGTATTTTACTATTGCCTTGCAGTCTGTCTTTTCACGGAGTTAGCACAAGCAGGAGAAACCTGGGAGTGGTAACATTGCTATGAGTTCTGTAAACAAGAAAATATTTTTTTTTTCCTCCTTCTTGAGAAAGAAGTGGTTCTCACACAGCTGCTTGTGCAGCAGATTGCAAAAACACTTTCTTTCACTGGGCATGAAGTATCCACCCTCCACACTGAACTTCCTCTCAAGGTTACTCCTTGAATCAAGGACTGTTCTTGTCTTGTCCTCGACAGAGACATAGTTATCACGTGTTACTATATCGTAAGTATAAGGTTAGGAAAAAAAAATATTCTTGTTTAAGAACAGGCAGAACGGACAAGTCCACATCTAACAAGATTAAAGCCTCCTGTGCTTAGATACTGTTGAAAACAAGTCTTGAAAGACGTCGTCTTTTTTCTCCCCCAAGGGCATTGACTACTCCCAGTCAACTCCTATCTGTCGGCAGTTTACTGTAGGGCCTGGTAAAAGTGAACCTTGAAAGAGCTTTTGGATGAGCAGAAGTGACTAACGCTCACTGGGAAATGGCTGTGGTCTCTACTGCCTCAGCCACACCAGGACAGGATCTGCAAACAGCAGAGCCCAGAGGAAAAGCTAAAGTGAAGAGAACCAGGACATGCTACCTCTGCACTGCACCGAGTGGCAGGGCTGGCTGCAGTAGCATGCCAGACTGACTTGGTGCAAAGCACTCTGGTAGCTTTCAGCTTAGTAGAAAGGGTTTGCACATTTCTTTTGTTGCGTTCTGAATTGGGATGAAGAAAAACTAACCCAGCTGAATTCCCAGAAAATGCTCAGTGACCACTTCAGCTAACTAACCCAGCAGTAAACCTTAGGGCACAAAGGCAAGAGAGAAGGAAGCAAGAAATGGCTGCAAGGTAAGCAGCAGGATGTGGGATTGATACAAGAAGAGTGAGCAACGCTATGTCCAGTGAGATATGGGAGAAATATCTACAGAGCCAGAAATGTGCTGAAAGAACCTTTTGTGAAATGAGCCATGGGATATTTGATCATGAACACTTTAGTTCTATACCTCAGCAAGCACATGTCAGTACTTGATCTGGACCCAGATGATTTTTTCAAGGGACAAGTTTCTCCTGGTGAATTCTCAGTACTTGGGATCTTTCCTCTGCAAGTCCCCTGCCCAGGTACTGACACAGCATTATTCTTTATCAAATCAGAGCTAACACTTCCACAGTGAAAGAAATATAATTGCAGACCAGCTGAAAATTAATGTTATAGTCTTACAATCCATGTCACAATCCTGATGACATTTGTAGTACAATATTATAATGATGTGGAGGAGGGAATAATTTTAATGGTTGACCTTGGCATTCAAATAATGTCTAATAGCTGCAGCTTTGCCCAGAAGATATGTGTCAATGTTCAATTTCCAGATGTGGATTTAGAATGCCCGAATTTAGTGCTTGGATAAAAAGTTTGGGTTTGTTCATCTGATGGGGAAAATACTATTTATAACCTTAAGATATGCATTTCTGTTCCAACTGCATTTTGCAATAAAAATGAAAGCTTCTACCTTGAAAGTGAGAAGCTTCGTACAGACTTCTACTCTCTCATGTTAAAATGAAAAAGGAGAAGGATTATGAACCCATACTGTTGAATTCAATAAACAGAACAAGGGAAGTCTGTCCTTGCAGAAAATAGAATTGTAAATCAATGAGAGAGTGATTAAGTGTAGAAGAAACAGAGCACTCAGTAGGGTTTGCACTAACCATGGAAGTTTAGTAGCACAGTCTCCCATCTCAAACACAACTGGGGTTTAGTTAAACAATATCTAGTGGCATAATGCCATGGATAAAAAATGGCAAGTCATGCTCATAACACTCCCAGAGCAGCCAAATTCCATTTTACAAAGGGAAAAGTTGAGGCACAATAAAGGAGAAAACATTCTCAAGAAACTGCTTTGTCACTTAGATCAAATAGGTCTTGTTTTTAACTTAGCACATCAGGCTGGTCTCTGAATAGACCAATGGTCCTTCTTAGTACAGTGAATCCCATCAAGGTCTGGATGAGGTGTGGTCAAAGACCTTGGGTAAAAACTAGGGATTCACAAAGACAACTCTGCGTGTACTAGTCTGACTAAGCATGACCTAGCAAACATACATCAAGATGGACTGAGATAACTGTCCATGCCAAGAACAAAATATTGCCCATTCTGAGCTGATTTTGGTACTTCCATACCATTTAGATGTGTAGTTTCAGTGGACGACTGTCTGGGAAAGGTTGATGAACTGTTCTCTAGGTCTGATGCATGTTAAAGCCAACACATTTAGCGATTAGTTTACTCCTGTTTCCAGTGGACTGCCTTGTGGGCAGAACTAGACTGGGGCTAAATTTATTAGAAAATATCGGCTGCCAGGTCTGTAACAATGTCCTTGCTTCTTGTATACATATTCTCTGCAGTCAAAGAGGTGGCTCTACCAAGTGCTTGTCTCAGCTGGCATCTAAAAACTTTGTATGATTTTGCTTTCGTTTCCATTCTGGGTGCATATCCTACTCTGAAAGGTCACTGTGAGGGAGAAAAATCAGCTCAGGATGTGTAATCTGTGAATACATCTGAGAAGTAAAGAATGCCACTACAATTGAGAGAGAAAATGAAGGGTAGAGCATTTATCATATGAAAGAAAATATTATTCTTTACCCAGACATGATGTCATATTCTCTCATGATATAGGAAAGAGCTAGGGAAATGCAAAATATCTGTAGCTATGAGGGCTTGAGAATTTCCTAAGGACGACTGTGGGTAGATTTGTGTGATTAGTCATACTCCATGTTTGGTTCAGTTTCAGTTTTAGTCCAAGACTGAGGACAATAGATGAAAGGCAAGAGACAGAGTGAGTGGAGAACACAAAGCAAGCTGTCAAAGAAGGAGCCTCAGTTGAGAGCGGGGAGCAGATGAAATGGCCCTCAGGATGGCGGTGGGAATGGAGCACAACAGCATACTTCCAGCACTGCCACCTACCCTTTTGTGACATCTCCTAAATGGTTTTTGGGTTTTTCTGTCTGGTGGAGTGAAATCTAACTAATGTTAAACAGGAAATTAAGGATACACCTTTTATCACAGGGCCCTTCTGAGATTAAGCTACCCTTTCCATCATTGCATACACTTTCCCCTTTGAAACAGAACATATTAAGAATGCAAAGGAGCACAAATATAAAAGCAAAACATCGACAAGGAGCACAGAAAGATTTCAGATACTTGTCTTACTCTTTTTCACTGGGAAGCATTGCTTATTCCTCAATAAATCTCCATTATTACTTTTTTTAAGCTTCATTGCTAACCAGTGACAAAAAATTTGTCTTATATGTCCCACCATTACACATTCCATTGACACAGGGACCAAGTGGCATTATCTGGAAAGGAGAGCTCACCGTCTAGATGATTTCAGCCAATCGGAGATGATGATATTGTATTACCAGTTTCATAATATAAATGAAAAAGATGGCCTTCATTTTGATGAAAGCTGTAAAGTAGCTATTGTGCTTGTTTTGTATTGCAAGGCCCAAATGTATTATTTATGCAATTTTCCTTTTGAAAGGAAAAACTGAAAGAGACTATTTCATTTTACAGCATTCAGTCAAAGCTATTGTCTCATGAATGTGAACATTCCTGCATTTTATCAGCTTCAAATGTAGAAGGCAACTCACAGATCACACATAGAAAGGATTTTTGAAAGTTTGAAAACTGCTTTTTAAAAAAGCTAGACCCTAATGACTCGAGATATTATTTGTGCGTGTGTGTAGGCTGAATCAACACTTAGCCTATCAGAATGTACACAGAGTAGCGTCTTTTTCAAGGTCTTAAACAGCTTTGATTGAATCTTCATGTACATTAAATTGATAATGCAAGCAGCCCGTAATACACAATATTCATAACAATAGAATACATCTTCATTTGTAAATATACTTATATGCCAAGTCAGCATCTATCCAGGGATCTCTAAGCCACTTATCAACGTGACAGCAGCCTCATGTTATTGCTCTAATACAATAAATATTGCAGCTATTTCGAAGATGGGGAAACTGAGGCATGTAAATATGAAGAGACTTGCTTGGGGTTGTACGGCAAAGTGTGGATAGTGTGGAACAGGTTCTTGGCATCAGCCCATTAAACAGTCTGTGACACATGGAGTCTCTCCGTTGGACCTGGTGATACTCATGTCTATGGAGAAAACACTTATTGTAGAGAGATGTTGAGATTTTTGCCTGTCCTTGACACCAGTAGAAATTAGATGCTTGCCCTTGAACATCCATAAAAAGAGGTTGGTTACTTCTTGGTAGAGGGCCACATTAAAGCTTAAATGGATATTCAACCTCCTCCCCTATGCACCTAATTAAAGGCTCACAGGCTCAGCTACATCCTTTTCTTGCCTTTCCCCCCTGCCTCCCCCCTGCAAAAAGCCCCCACTTTTAGTGCAATGCTTCTGAAACTTGCCGGAAAAAAAATACTTGGATGTTGTCATCCTCCTTTTTGCTGGACCCAATTTATTTCTCAATGCTCTTTCTTGTTTTCTGGGATGATGTACAAACGTATATACAATATTTATATATATTTAAATATTTTTTTACCCATTGCCCTATCTTGGAGTAAAAAATTAGTGGAACCACTCATATCCCCAATTAAGTTACACAATTGACTTCTGCTAAGGGATCACAGTGGAAGTGGATGACATTCTTGAAAGTTAAATAGAAGTTATTAAATTAGAATAACAAAACAGAAATTGGATTTAAATTTGCCATTTTCATACACTGGTAGATATTTCTGAGCACTAGTGTAAGAAATGAATTGTTTGTGTGGATGTTCCTGGGCAAAGTCCATGACCATAACCAAAATCAAATGCACGGTAAAATTAATTTCAGCTGGATGTAGAGGTACTGAAGCTGCTGTTTAGAATAACCCCCCCTATATCCATTCAGATTAGGAGACACGAACAGTAGCAACTTTGCAATCTTTGCCACGTATGCAGAGGGTCACCATCCATTGTTTTCTTCTCTATAGCCCCTGCCATATTTGGCTTCCCAGAAGGGTAAGTAAATACGTTATATTTAGAAATACTTAGGGGTTGTACCCAGGGAAAACATACGGTAACTTTCTCCTACAGTTTGTGTATGCAATAACAAAAATAAAACAAAATAGGGTTACACTGATATATGGGCCCAATTCTGTGCTGATCCCGTACAGACATGAAAATGAATACTTGTCATGTAATCAAATGGAACAAATAATGTAGAAGAAAAATTCTGATTCACTGATTGTAGTTGTGCTAATGTTAGATTATAGTTGCCTGTCAATTGTAAGTACTGGCACTTAATACTCCTGATACTTTTCTTAACTGCCTCAATTTGTATTTAAAGCTTGTTTTTTGGTGATCGTTCTTGCCATGGGAATTCACTTGCTCATATATCCACAAAGTGAACACATAGTGAGTGATAATGCAGTGAATCTTATCTTTTTAGAAGTTCAGATAAATGCCCATCTGGTTTTTTTATGATTCACCTTAATTCATCTTTTAGTGATGGCGTAAACAAATCTACTGTTTCTATTCCTGTGTCTCTAGCAATGATGAGAAATACAGGATGTAGGAACTGGAATTATCTTGATGGAACAGCCTTTCTTAAAATCTCAGTCTGGTTTAATTGTATTAGTTGTATTTATATCCCTTGAATTATAGAAATCAAACATTTTGCATTTGTCACAGGTATTTCTGGCATTCTCAGGTTTAGCATGCCACTGAAATGATCACAAGTCTTGCACTTTGGGTGGTGGTTAAAAAGATATACTGAAAAATAAAGCTGTTGGCATGCAGTGTAAATTGCTGCGGACTAGCAATTTAGCAACAGATTTGGGCAACAGGTATTGCTCTCTGGCCAACATTCCTGTCATTGTCTGAACAAGATGGCTTCAATTTTATACTCAGTTTTTCAGTCTGTAAAACAGAGACAGTATATTTATTTATCAAAACAAAAAAAGTTTTTCTGTGACTGGTCAGTGATATAGGCTTGGAAGAAAATATTGTTTTATTTGGAAAATAAGTCTCCATTACTCATTTGCATATGAAAGCTAGAACTGCCTGAAGAATGAGGATAGTTTTTTTCTCATAAAAGGTCTTTTCTTTCATTTAGAAAAATATATCAAGAAACATTGAATGCTTCTTAATCAAACCTTCATTTGTTAATGATTTAGTTTAGGAAACAGATTCATTTAATACCTAATAGTGATCAGTAGGAGTTGTGATGCTGTACCTGCCCCATCTGGGTGCTGTGTCTTTTACTAATATGGAAAAATGTCCCCTTTTCGGTCTACAACTTTTTCTTCTTCATGTATTTCTTCTGAGTAGCTGAAATTTCTGATTTTGCCTTTTTTTCCTCTGCATTTCCCTATCTCCACCCCTCTAATAAAGAAATAATAGAATAATGCAGAAAAACAGGAGCATATTTTGTCTTCTGAGCAGTCTGAATCTGAAAAGGTAATTAGGTGTCACGCAGCCTGACAGAGACGGCTCAGCTCTGCGTGGATGGGAAGCTCTGTAGGGCCAGTGCTGAGGGGCGCGACATACAGCCATATGAACCTAAACATTCAGGGCAGGAATGGTAAAGGAACACTCAATATCTAGATTGTAAAAACCCTTGAAAAAAGACAGAGACAGAAGACCCAGATGGATCTTGAAGCTCTGGTTTAAGCTATGTTGTCCATCGTAGTACGACAATCCCAAACATTAAGAAAAGATATGTAGAGACCAGTCTTTCTGTCTCTGACAGGAAAGAAATTCCCTCCACTGAAGCAAAATCCTGACAAAGAACTGCATAATAAATCCTAGATGGAATGACAGACAACTCTTCTTCTTGGGAAGTTAACACATATTACTTAAGACTTTGCAACAGCTTAGCTACAGACACACTGTTGCTTCTCTGTTAGGGTAACTCTCACATCCTGGTGAGAAAGTTTACTTCCTTCACACCTGGTCTTGTGTGCTATTAAACCATCACAGCAGCTGCTGAATTATTTATCTTTTTCCAGCAGACAAAACTAGTATTCCACCCGACACCCTCCTTGTCCAAGAGGAAAAAAGCAGTTTGAGGGAGAGAATGCATTACAAAATCTGCAGTACAAAAGTTTACATCATTAAGCATTTAGGGTTTGCATAGAGAGCAGTGCCATGCAACAGCAGGCACGTCCCTAAGTGATTTTTCTGCAATCAGATTTTCATTCATTACCCAATTTTCATGCAAGTCCCCTGGCATTTGAAATATGTTTCAAGGTAGGCTTCCCAAGGGCTTTCCCCCTCCCATAACAACTGATTTGCAGTGTCCAAAGACAGATCTAAATATCTTTGGCTCAAATTACTTAAGGCCTGCAAAGCAGGATTCTCTGTCATCCTCATCACATCTCACACCTACGGAACAGATAACAGATTAATATCTGGTCTGCAAATATTTCATCAGTGTCTCCAGCTAAGGCACCTTGCATTATTTTATCTGGGGGCACCAACAGAAAAAGAGGAGGCGGTGAATGGAAATGTATTTGCACTCTAGAGAATGAGGGTGTGGATGGCAAAGAGAGGGAAAGGGGAAATAAGAGAAGGTTTCTCTTGGTATTACAGGAAAAGCAACAGAGCTAGTCCTGGCAAAGTTCTCTGCTCTGATTATGTATACACTTTTATTCAATCACTGTATCGCTCCGTGTCTGACACTTGGTCAATAGTGCAATCTACCACTGATCAGAATAAAACAGCCATCCTAGAGCACCTTGGTATTTCATTAGTTTCTTTTCAATGTTGTCTTTAAAACTAGGTGTTTACTTGGAAACAGAAACTTACAGTATGGTTCTGTGCTTTTTCACATAAAAAGTTAGACTCTAAACAGTGTTGTAAACATTTTTCCCATCAGAAAAACTGCTCTTAAATTATTTCCCTTTTGTAAAAAAAGAAAAAAAAAACATATTAATATAATCAAAGCCACAGATGGATTCCTCATCTCAGAATTTTATCTGTTTTTCCCAAGGTTCAGAAATTTTGGAGCTTATATTTCGGTTATCACTTAAATGACCTCATAGTCTAAATCCATTTTCAAAAGCTTTTAAAAAAAAAGTGTTTGTTTATTTATAATTTTTACTGTGATTCCTGTAAATGTGTCAATTAACAGAAATTCCTTCCATGAGTTGCTATGACAAGCTGGATATAATTTTGCTGGTCTTCTCTTTCAGTATCTATTTTGTAATTTTAAGGTAAATGGAAGCAAAACAGGAGACAGACCACTGCTTAGGTTCATGTGAACTAGACACTCACTAAAGTTGTTCATAACTGATCGTAACATAGGCACCTTTAAAATTTGCTCCTTGTCTTTAAGGGAACAGCCGAGACCGCATTTTTACCAGTGTAGAAAATTCGGTAGTAAATTTGCGCTGTTTTAATCTATTGACACTTTCTGTAGAACTGTGATTAAAAAGACGATGGTTGCGTTACATGATGACGATAGTTGTGAAAAAGCACTGTCTATTCCCAGGATAACTCAACCAGAATGTGCAATTAACTGTGCTTTTACTGTGCATTTTAACTTGTTCTAATTTTTTGTCTTTTTTATTTTTATTTTTTATTTTTCTCCTATCTCTCCTACCCAGCTGGCTGCTGTATCTCAGACTAACTATTTTCATTTGTTTTTTTGTATTTTTGTCTCCTTTTCCTGGCACCCTTTTAGCTCTGCTTCTGACCTTGGTTGCATTATGCTTACTGCAGGATGCATCATGAGTCCCTGTTGACAGCCCCCAACCGGTAACTTTTTCTAAGATAAGGTGAAAACAATACGGTCTGCCTGGGGGCTGATCCAGGGCAGGTGAGTGGCCCTGCTTTGAAAGGTTGTCTGAAAGGGCATGTTTGTCCCCAACTCTGAGATGGAATCCAGGGTAAACCTGACTTCTCTCTAGGCAAAGGCTAAGGCAATCCTGCCAAGCCCTCTCTAGTCCATTGCATTAATGTCATCTATAAGCATCCTTCTTAAAGTGGATCTCTCTACTGAATCACTCCTCCTCTGTCTAGCTATCCCCTAGGACAAAAGCAAGGAGCGCCTTTGACTCAACCTATTCCCCAGGCTGAGCCAGGGAATTTGACTAAAAAAAGGATCATCCAGAAATTCCCCTGAGATAATCGTCTCCTTCCGCTACCACCTTCAAAACCTTTTGTGACATGAAAGTATTCATTGTGTAACCTTTTCAGTTCATATCCTTCATTCTTTCTTCTACAGGATAATTTCATTCTTAATTTTTGAAGCGTTGCTTCTCTCCAACACTTTCACTGTTTCATTTGTTTCCTATTCAACAGCCCTTATGCCATGTTATGCTTTTTCACTGTTGTCTCAGAATTCCTACTCAGCCTCTGATGTTTTCATAGCCTGCCTTTTTCTTAGCTTCTCTCTTTGTCATGGTCTTACCTTTCATTTTCCTACAGTCTTCTTCATGGTCTAGAGGAGCTTTTAGCTCTCCAGTTTTTGGCTGTCAAATAGGTCCCTTATGAAATCTTTTCTTGTTTCTTCCTCATTTGCTCCTTTAATCCATTTAGTTGTTTTAGTTTTCTTCTGCATATAACTTTCCTCAGTAGCTTCCTTCTCTGGGTTCTTCTTTCAATATGCATCTGCCTTTTCCAGATCTGCCTGCCACATTTTGCACATTTCTCTGCATTTCTGCCCTACTACAACTCATTTATCTCCAATAACTTGAAGCTGCATATTAAAGTGGTGCTTGACAAAAAGACTACTTAAAACATGGGTGATGATATGGACATCTTAGTGGCTAACCTTCAAGTGTGATTGAGGCATATCATACTGTGGAAGCTGTAGCACTCTTCTACACCGATAGATGAAGAAGTCCAAGCATCATAATGAAAAGAAGTAGGGAGAAAGGGCAGTGACCTTTAAAATCCATTGTGGATAGGTCAAGTCAATTCTTTTTGTTTGTTTGTTTGCTTGTTTTGGGGCATGGTCTTTTACCACTGTCTCGTTGACATATATTGAAATTAAAATGCAATCTATAAGCAGTCTTCCAATTAATGCCAAGATGAGACTAGCCTCAGTTCTTAGGTGGGCTCTTCCAGCACAAGTGTGCTGGAAGAGCCTTTATGTGAGGTTAGGTGGCTGGTCTTTAATACAGCTGTTATGTTGTGCCCATCAGCTGTAGAGCACTCCCCAGTTTGCTCCTTATGTTGTTTACAAAATGCAGCAACAGTACATCTTTTGTCCTTGCTAGCAGATGCAGCTGTTAAAGCAGGAATTTTTTTTTTTTATGTGAATTCAATAACTGTGATATGGCCTTGATGTGCAAGCCATCCCCCCCACAACTGTGTAAAAATAAGAAGGAAACTAACCCCAAACCCTTTCCCAAGTATGAAGAGGTAGCATTTTCCTACTATGTAATGTCCGATGTATTTTTTTTTACTGTTCTGTAGCATCTAAAGGCCTAAGATTTATAATGAATGACCTCTGATTTGAGCCTGCTTCTAACCTTCCTCTTGTGGAAGGAAGAATTTTGATAAGTTGGCACCCCCTTGCATCCTGTTTGTTTAGCAAAGTCAGAGTCATACCTTTACCTGAAAGGAATCTTACATAAAGACTGAAATGTAGGACCTCTGGGTTAAAACAAATGGCTCTTCCATGGACTGGGCATCTGCAGCACTTCTGAAACAAAACTTTTCTAGACATCAAGGTGGAAAATAGATAGAGTTTTATAAGGAACAAGTTTTCTGCCATGTCTAAACACTTAAAAATGAAATAGAAGTACATATGCCTAGTAGAGGATTGCAGAAGGTGTTCACCTGGTTCATTTTGCATTTGCTAAGTTTCCAAAACAATTTTTGTCAGAAGCACTTTGAGCTTGCAACTTTAGATCTAGCTCAAATGCCCTGCAGAAATCATTGAAAGGTGAATAATGACACCTCCAGCTGATGGGGTGGGAAGGTGGGAAGCAAGAGTTCGGTATCTGGGACCACATCTTGCGTAGATGCTTTAATATTTTGTAGTCCCAGGGGGATGTACTGACATACCCCAAAACCTCATTTAATAAAATTGTACCTGATGCATGAGATAGCTGGGAGCAAGGACACTCCGCTAAGAGAACTTATTTAGGGAAGGCAGGAGACTGCACTAGGATGGACTTGGTGTAAGAAACCATAGCCAGTTAAAAAGAGCTTAGAGTAAGTTGTGAAGCTCAGTGCTAGGGGTTCGTCCTTTTGTGATTTGCTTGAAGCAACTCAAGACGAAACAGCAGAAACTTCTACATTTTACCTGGTTCAAATGGTAGTTCAAGTCATCAATTGGCCCAAGTCTGTAAATGTAAATATACATATGCCTGTGCTCATTTGAACTCTTCTTGAACAGCTTCACTCTTGAAACCACCTATATTGATTATGATTTGTGTCTTCTTAAGAGCAGATTTGTGCAGCTCTACCTAAGAAAAGCTTGTTTTAAAATTTACAGTGTTTGTTTTGTAAATGGTTATATTGGAATTGGCTTTCTTTTCTTTGCTATTTTTTCAGTAAACCACTGCATAGCAACACATTTGGGCAGAAATATACAACTGTTACAGGTATTAAATGAAAATAAGTTGATGTTATTATCAAGCTAACGGACAAAACGATTACTATGTTGACTACAAAAATTATGTCTCATAAAGAAATAGAGAGGACCATGTATTTTGCTTCACTGCCTGTTCTATACTAAACCAATGTGTTTTCTTTGGACTGTGAATAGCATAGTCTGCTTCCTCAGCAAGATTTTGTAAGCTTTCCTTCTAGATTGCATTTATTTTATTTTTATTTTTATTTTTTGCTTAATTTTCTTTCCAGAACAAATCTGAATTGCAGATGTCTGTAGCAGGAAAATACTGCAGTTTGAAAACTGGTGGTGTCTTTTTTTTGTTCAGATAAAACTGTGATATAATACTGTTTCTGTGGGTGAAATTTGCAGGTATATGTATGGTGAGGATATTCTAAGAAATGACTTCCATGTGTTTTCAATAGATTTTTTAATTTTTTACTATGGTGGCATTTTCCTCTCTTTGGTGCTGGTAGTGCTTTCAGAAAGACAAAATAAAAACAAAAAATGTGTAAATATTAGCCTTTGCTGAAGTTTATAGACTGAATCTAAAGTAAATGTTGGTGTTCTAAAAAAAAATAAATATAAGGTTTGATCTTTAAAGGTAAGACAGGCACTTCACCTATAGCTCTTTCAACAGTGGATTGTGATGAGATGATCCATAGCTATCAACTTATAGTGTCAAGGTATTCTTCATGGGGAGTTCTATATTTTGTAGTTTGCTTGGTCTGTTTGACTACAGGAAGACTATGAAGATGTATCTAATTGCTGAAAATTTTATTTTCTAATAAGTGGAGTTGGATCTGACTTTAGATTATCACTCGATTTCTCCTTGATCTGTCAGCCTGTCTCTAACACTCTTTATTTCTAATGAAATTTATCCAAGCTTATGAAGATAAAGTAATGTTTTTGAAATGCTAAAATACTAAAATAAGGAGTGCCACACAGTGAAAGACATGGAATAAAGACTGTTAGATTTTTTTATAAAAAGTGAAAATACAGGCAGGTGATTGTTCAACATACAGAGCTATGCAAAAGCTCACTCTACAAAAATGGGAAATATTGGCTGGAATATAACTCCAGACTTCAAGTCAGGTGTTTAGGTTTTTAACTACTTCAGTATAGAAAAAGTAAGTCTTCAATAAAGATAAGTCAGTAGCAACATTACTAGCTAGCATAAGAAAATGAGTACTAGTATTTCAGCCACATCATCCTTACCTCAATAGTTAACCCCCCAAAAAACTATCATCTTAATAGCCTGTCAAGA
Source organism: Aptenodytes forsteri (assembly GCF_000699145.1). Taxonomy (NCBI): domain Eukaryota; kingdom Metazoa; phylum Chordata; class Aves; order Sphenisciformes; family Spheniscidae; genus Aptenodytes; species Aptenodytes forsteri. The sequence goes on from NW_008795252.1 coordinate 4,310,924, forward strand.
AAAAAATCCTTCCTAAATGCTTCTTCTGCTTTAGCCCTTGAATATTCCGCTTTATCTAAGGGATACAAAAATGTCAATGAGGACGGTGACTATATAATCATCTGCCCAATATTGACGAACATACAATGTGTTACTAGTACAAGCTATAACTGGACAATGTATAAGGGAAACCTCCCCCAATAAATACACCCCTTCAGTGTCTCCTTGTCTGTCCAAATCTGAATGAGGAACAGTGCGTTAGAAGACCAGGCTAAACTATTCCATCATATACAACAGCTTATGCTGGACAAGTAGTAGAGTAGGAAAATATGTTAAACTGCAACCCTGATCCTTGTTGAAAAGTTTAAAATTTGACTGAGTTAACTTTCCTCTCTTCTCTCCCTTGATCCAAGATGCTGTTATAAATTGAGATATATGAGCCGAGGCATCAATTTGGTAGCTTCTTTTTTTTCCTTTCTTTCTTTCCCAGCTCATAGATATTAAACTTTGTATTGGGCATTCAAAGTTGTTTTCTGCCATGAGGCTAGAGGCCTTCCCACCATACTGAGGTCAATTGGTTTAAAATGTGCTAGAGGTGGGAAATATACATTTTCCCCCACCTTTGTGGGGCTTTCAAACTATTTTACCTCCTTAGAGTCAAGAGTAGAAAGTCTGTAAAGAAATGAATTATTAATGTTTGATTTTTCTCAGCAACAGAATCTTTTTACCCAAGGAGTAGCATTTCTTCCATGCTTTTGGACGTTTTCTTCCTTATATCAAATTCTGACCCTTTTGTAAGGTGTCTTCTTTTGACTCACAGATTTGCTGACTTTCATAAACACACTGCCTTTACTTTTAATCAGTGCAAAAGTTTAGTTTGGGGAGCTTGGTGGTCAGGTTATAATCAGAACTACATCTAACAGAATGCTGGCAAAATAAAATAAAACCAAAAATCCAGTATGCAGAAAAATGTGGCTGCCAGATGAATATGGATGGAGCTGTATTTTTAAAAAGGTTCTGCCTGCCCCCATTTGCACAAATCTCCATGTGTCAAAGAACAGAGGGATGACAGAAGAGGTGGTAGCTCATTGCCAAGTGTTACATATGCTTTCTGCTTGTTCCAGAAAAGTTATAGCAGCATTGTAGGATACTCTTTTTGACCTGGCTTGTTAGCTGGTGTTAAAATTCTGTGTAAAAATGCTGTTGATTTCCTATTGAGTCATTAGAGCATGTGAGACTAGTTACACTGTTAGTCCACTAGTACACTACACTCCAGTTACACTGGAGATGAAGGAGAAGACGAGGGCTCATCAGAGGAACCTTTTAAGTTGTCTGGGATGGGAAGAAACTCAGACTCCAATTTTTTTTTTATAATATTAGTTTCTTTGCATAATCTGTATCCCCTCCAAGACATGAATCCTGACCTTATTCAGACTATATGAGCTGTAGTTTGAAGCTGTATGGGAAAACAGCTTGCTTATAAATAGAAAATTAAACAGACTCCTATGCCATATATATCCCAACACCACAGTCATTTCCTGGCATTGATAGTTTACAAGCATGTAAACAAGGTTTCCGCCAAAACTGCCAGATGGGATGAACCAAGATACAATTTAAACATTAGCCTAGAAGTTAGCCACCCTGATCATGACGAATATGTTTGTGAAGTCATGGTCATCTAATTATTTGTCCTGATATTCATGAACTGAAAAATCATACTTTGCATATCAAGTATCAGACCACAGAGAAAATGGCTAGTCCAATGATCCTTGAAAGATTTTGGGAGGAGAAAGACTTTGAATCCAGGGTTCTATAAATTAGAGTCTAAAGCAATCTTCTTGATACTTCTTTCCTTACCTGGTTAAGATGGGAGAAGTGGGCTGAGATTTAATGTAAGAAAAACTGCAAAGCTGGTGGAGCAGTTCTGGTCCAGAGGTACAGGCCAGTCTTTCCAAATCCCAGAGAAAGTGTGGTAAGGATCATTAGACAAGATAGAGTCTAAATATCCTTCCAAGAGAGGTAATGTGTATCTTAGACCCTCTGGTTCAGAACAGATTTGGTGGTGAAAAATGACATAGCAGAGGATAAGACTCAGCTTCAGTGATGCTGAATTCTTATGAAAGGGTCCTGGAGATTATAGGAGAGCATCGTGTCATCACTGCTACATGACTTGTACCAGGCTAGGGAAGTACTGTTTTCCAGACAGAAGTCACCACAAAAGGAATTATCTCCTCGGAAAAATGACATTTTTTCCTTCCCTCATAGAGGAGAATGCTTTCTTGCCTATATCCCTGCTTTTCAAAAAACATTGATGTTTATGCCAATGCACATTTCTACCTCTGAACCCCAAACCAGTTATTTTCCCCTGACAAGACAAAGGAGCATACAGACATCCATATTTACCAGATATATGTCATGTCAAAACCAGTGTTTGCATTTACTGTTGCTGTTTGGCTCATCTCTGACAGTTTCCAAGACCTTGTTAGGTATTTAAATCCACGTAACCAAAATTTTTGTTTGCTGTATAGCCCTTCACATTCATACAAGATGGCATCAATTGTGACAATTAAATATTTAAATAATTTAAATGTAAATACATGTAAATTAGGTTATCAGAGAATGCTTTATTTTATATATGGTATTACCTGAATGTATCTAACCTAAAAACAAAGCCCAAGAGAAATTTCCTGGAAATCTCAACCACAGGGTGCTCATGTTTTCCACAATCCTGACAGATATGAGAGGTCTGACTTGCAGAACAGATCAGTAATGCTTTAGTAATCACTGTATTTAGTGAAAGTACCACCTTTGTCTTTCTTTGCTTCAGTCTCTCAGTAAAAGTAACTGATCGATTTCCTCCTGTACAGATGTGTTTATCCGAATTTAATAAGTGGAGTAGTGTTTTTAAAGTCCCAACATTTTAAGATGTATTAATTTCATATTTACGTTTCACACACATCTGGATGAGAGTGCTATAGCTGACACTCATTACTGCATGTTTTACTCTTCAGCAAAGAGAAAATAAGGAACAGCAGGAATATAGCCCAAGTAACTTTGTCTAATTGCATGATAAATCTTGCTGGATATCCAGTTTCTGTTTTGATTCTGAATGCTTCAGTGAATATTGCTACATAGCTCACTCATAAACTACTTTAAAGGCTATTACACCATTTTAAAAATACTGCTTTTAAAATACAACTTTTAAAATGCTACTTTTTAAAATACTACTACTACTGAATAGACCCAATCCTCCTACGGTGAAGAGAGAAGAACTGGTAGAGTCCAAATGTTACTCTACTGTAAAATATTTTATACCTTCTTTTGTTAACACTGTCAACTTCCCAGTTCTTTTTCAGAATTTGCTCCTCCACTCCTGCTCAGCCTGGGTGCTTGCTTCGCTCTGCTTTTCCTTGTGTATTAGGGTACAGCTAGGGACAGCAATATGACATATTGCAGATAACATCCTAACAACTTAAATAAGGATGTTCAAACATAGTGGCAGATCCTGTTGTATGATGATACATCAGGGCAGCTCAAAGATAAGAATTTTAATGTATTCTATTATAGAATCACTTAAGCTGACTAAGTGATAGCTGTGGGGGGAATGGAATAGCTTGCATCTTCTGGAAAGGGTTAAGGGACCTAGCAATGGGAAAGAAATACCTGGATGTTATAGGGAGACAGAAGTAGGAGTAATCAAAATTAACCCGTTAAAGAAAAAATCCTTGATCTCTTTGAGTAATTCTGAGAGATGACACAAGGAATGTAATTTTCTCCTTAGATGGAGGATGAGATGTCCCCAGTGTATATGACCTGCCAAGACAATCTTTCTGAACTGTCCCCAGCAAAAATTTTCCTACAGTTTCCCTGGGCATAGGCTATGAATACCTACCATTAGATCATAGAATCATAGAATCATAGAGTAGTTTGGGTTGGAAGGGACCTTTAAAGGTCATCTAGTCCAATCCCCCCTGCAATGAGCAGGGTCATCTTCCACTAGATCAGGTTGCTCAGAGCCCCATCCAACCTGACCTTGAATGTTTCCAGGGATGGATCATCTACCACCTCTCTGGGCAACCTGCTCCAGTGTTTCACCACCCTCAGCATAAAAAAATTCTTCCTTTGAATCTACCTAGTCTGAATCTACCCTCTTTTACTTTAAAACCATTACGCCTTGCCCTATCGCAACAGGCCTTATTAAAAAGTCTGTCCCCATCTTTCTTATAAGCCCCCTTTAAGTATTGAAAGGCTCTCCCCGGAGCCTTCTCTTCTTCAAGCTGAACAACCCCAACTCTCTCAGCCTTTCCTCATAGGAGGTGTTCCATCCCTCTGATCATTTTTGTGGCCCTCCTCTGGACCCGCTCCAACAGGTCCGTGTCTTTCTTGTTTTGAGGGCTCCAGAGCTGGACGCAGTACTCCAGGTGGGGTCTCACCAGAGCAGAGTAGAGGGGCAGAATCACCTCCCTCGACCTGCTGGCCACAATAGATACTCTGGTGGTGTCAGCCTGCCCCATTTTTCCTAAACCTCTGAATCCCATCTTTGCCACATGATGAAGGAGCAGACCTATCTCAGGAAGATGGGAAAAGGGAAGGAAGAGAGTGCCAGGAGTGCTTGGCTTATTGACCTGCAGCCTGCTCTTTGCCTGGATCAGATGAGAGTATTAGAGTGGTGAGGAACTGCAAGCTGGAGGCTGGTTAAATCACCCTAGTGGTCTAATCTGTTGTTCACCCTCCCTCACCCGCCACCCTGATCACTCAGATCTGATGAAGGAGCTGGGATGGGAAGCATCCACAATGGATTTATTGCACTCATCCAGACTGATGCGATGTGTCTATAGAGAAATGTGGTTGCTGTTGTAATAAGGGGGCTGTGCCATGCCCAGCAAAGGTAGTTAGGTACCACTGAACTAAATGGAGAATATGTTGTAGGATTCATACCCGTACAAAAGCTGGGCTTGACTGAAAGGCCTAGTAGGTCCATCTCATTTCTAATTTTCAATAGACAATCATAATTAAGAACAATATTAACTGTATTGAAATGTTTTCTTTCTTCACCTGCAAATTATTTTTCCATGTTAAGTTAAATTTTATCTACAGAGAAAGCATCCACCATAAATTTGGCTGCCAGAGTAAGTAAATATCTTTCAGAATTCATTGTTAAAGTACAACTGAAGACTTTAAGCATGTGAAGGGCATGACCTTTCATATTAGGAAAAGGTCTATTTGCCTTTCCCTTCATAACAAAGATAACATGCTTTAAAGACCAAGGCCTCACTTAAACCAGATACCTGGAAATAATGGCAGAATGTGACTTCTGAAATGTGAGTAGGAGCGGGCATGGCCACAACACACCTACTGCAATTACTGCCATAAATTCTATTGGGTAACATCTAGTTTCTACATCTGTCTCACAAGAAGGGTGTTGAAGCCCCTCTGGAGAAGCCTGGAGGTGCTTCTGCTTGGACAGATCCCCTGAAGGCAGCTTGCAACACCTGGGCCACCCTCTTCACACATAGACAGTGGTTTGGGGCCTGCTGTTTTGGTGAGCTGAATTTGGGACGCCTTTGTGCCTGACTTCCTGTACAACACAGCCACATAATGTCACTCCCTGACCTTTGCACGGAGCTTCATGGAGTGGGTCTACAACATATGCCTATGGACTCCTGCCACTTGTGCTACTTAAAGTGCTTAACAGTACACTACTCACGACATTTACTGCAGCATCCATTTTCTGAAGTCAGTTTGAACAGTCAGACAGCTTATATAATTTTTCAAAAGCTATCTGAGACACCTAGAATTACAAGACACTTTGGTTAATGTATTTTAATGATGAAAAGTATTAACTTCCAGGATTTTTGAATAGGAAAATAATATTATATTTGAATTATAGAATCTATTTATAAAGGAAGAGCCAGTTTCATCACTGGGGACACATAACTTAATTCAGAGATATTACATCAGTGTTGAATTTGGCTCTAAGTACTAAAAGCACCACGCTAAC
>NW_008795252.1:4321903-4338557 GCF_000699145.1 Aptenodytes forsteri
ACCAGGTCACTAGTTGCCTGGAGAAAATGTGGCCATGATGAAGAAAACACTAAGCAGACTACAGAGGCATATCTGATATATTGGTATCTTCTGTGGAGATGAAGACATTATTTATTTGTATGCCATGTAAACAGGTGTATTTGCATATCAAAGTTGGGTGTTAATAACAGCTCATGTCTCTGTCAGAAAGTAATGGTCAAGGGGTAGCATATGAGTGAGGGCCTCACTGTGGGAGGAAGAAGGAGGATCAGCATTTAATTATTTATTTCCCATCTATCAGAAAATGCTAGCTCTTCCTGCCAACCTAGAGTTGAACTGCAACAAAAGGCAGATCTCCTGCCATACAAAGAGAACCAGAAATGGTCGACTTCATACAAAACCAGGATGAACTAACTCGCAGCCAAACCTTGCTTATGTTTCCAAGTCCTAATGTTTCCACAAGTCCTTCCAAATCTTTTCGTACTGCTGCAAAGCTCCTGGTGAAAGTCGGCTGCGTTCGTGATAAAAGTGTGTAAAAATCAATTGCAGTGTGGTAAGCTGGGATGGCTGTTGCAGACCGACATGCCCAATGCTAGTAGAGTTTTACAGAGCAAGATACAACACAGTATCCCACAATTAAGACCTAGATTTGTTCAAGATACCTGAATCGTCCTACCTCCTAAATCATTTTAGGGAGGGGCTTTACATGCAGTTCTCGTGGTAAATATTGTTTAGGAAAAATAATGGATTGGTGTGTGTAATACTAAAGAAAGGAATTGCTTTAAGACAGGTCATTTGAACTGACAGGGAACTACCAATTTTTAGTATATATTCTTTTTAGAATTTTACTATTCAAGAGACCTGTGAATATTATCCCCCTTCTACTTTATCCTTCAGCATTCTACCCTTTTCTCAATTTTCCAAAAAGAAAAGAAAAAAAATAGAGAGAGTAGCAAAAATGCCTGAAGCTTAAACAATCTGAAGGGGAGGAGGTTATCAATGTCTTATATTTTAGCACATATTCTTTGCTGAGTGAGTTTTGATTTTTTTGTTTAAAACAATTAAAAACAATTCATTTTCTTTGAATACTGTCATTTAGGAAAAAAATAAATAAAAAGTATCTCCTATGGAAAATGCTAAGTTGTGTTTACAACACTTACTTTTACCAGTTTTGGGTGAACTGGTTTATTTTGAGATACGGCTTTTTTTTTTAAGTCCAAGCAAAGTAGAACAGCAATGAGTAGTCACCAAAAAAATGTTGGCTATTTGCTATCAACTCTGTCTGCTCAAAGCTTAAAGTCAGGCTTGGTGGCTGCCAATAAAAGCAGGACAGTGGTTATTGTCCCAGTGATGTGGGCATTGCTGTGGAGGGGTCCTGTGCAGAGAGGTAAGACAAGAGGGGAAAAGAAACCATCAGAAGAAACCTGGGTAATGTGGCAGTGCCGATCCATGAGGCAGTAGCAGGAGGTGAAGGTGGGAGGAAATACCGCAGACATTTTGAATGTGTGCAGCTGCAATGTGGGAAGAATGAGCCAAATATTAGTTAGCTAGTATTCCACTGCAGAAGGATTTAGCAGGCAAATCTGTGAGAAGACAGAAGTATTTGAATACCAGCTAAGAAAATAGTTTGCATCCCAGTTTTATTTAGACAGCTGTACTATAAGACACACAATAGTTTAAAAATTAACTGTGCTGCAATGTGTATGTGTGGGTGGGTATAAATGGCAATGAAACAAGGGAGTGTGTCTTTCATACCTGTGTCTCTTAGATTTGATGCAGATGTATAACTAATATTTTCATTCTGCAAATGTCTATGTGTAGGAAGAAAATGTAGCTGGTTAAGAGGCCATAAGCAGTTTTAAAATGTTTTCTTGCAGATCTGTATGAACTTCGTGTTTTTGAATGCTGAGTAAGAAGATATTCCCTCGGCGAACGTGATTGAGGTAGCCATTAAGCTTAAAGTTCAGGGTTTAAATACAGGCCCTCTCTATAATATTTTCTGAAAAATGGATGCTCTCCTGCAAAGTGTTGGTTTGAAATACAGGAAAGATAATAACCTATGTGTATACATGTTTGATAAGTGACTGGGGTTTATAGGCTGTGTATGTAAAGCCCTTCTGTCAAATGCTGCTAAAGGTGCTGTAATTTCAATTTACTTGTTAAAGGACAAAATACTAAACATTGGCTGTTTTACAGTGACTTCAAGAGATGAGTCTGTGTCTTATGCTGGTATTCTGTGTATACCATGGACACAAATGGCTGGAGCAGAGTTTCAGGCTAGGGTAAGTGTAAAGAGAGGTACCAGAGCTATTTCTGTTTCCCGTGTTGGGTAGTGAAAGTAGCTTTTGCCCCTGGTGCAGATTGTCATGCGAGCCTGACCACCTGAAGATGCCTGGGTTATCACTCACACCATACTTTGGTCTAGAAGAAGCAGCAGCTCTCGCACTTGCCCTGTTGCGCTTCATGGGTGCTGGGACACGTGGCTCACACAGGCAACTGGGAAGCTGGGCTGGCACAGAGCACAGCACTGTGGAGTGGGTGGGTGTGTTGTAAGTGTGTGATAAGATGGAGTCCCATTTTGGGGTGGAGGCTTTGCGTCTGTGCACCATGAAGTGCATGGGAAGAAAACAAGGGCAAAAGAAGGGCAGGGTATGGGGAAGGATGGAGGGTTGCCTGGTGGGAAAATTTATGGTGGTAAAGGGCAATGGGGCAGAAGGTCTAGTTTGGTCAGGTGGGATGTGTGCAATATGTCCATGAAAGAGGTGAGGGGACAATTTAGAGGTATGGTAGATGTGGAAATCAGCAAGGTTCCTCTGGCTGGACAGATTGTTGGGGGGAGAACAGGAGGAGAATTTGAAGTTTAAGTGATTGAACTTTACAGATGAAGAGAAAACCTTTGAGTTTTAATTAAAGAAGGTGGAGCAAGAGGAACACTGCTATCTCTGTGAATAGTGGCAGGGAGGCAAAAGCAGGTGCTTGGCCAGCGCTGCCAGGCCGGGCACTGAAGGTGTTGCGTTTGGGAGCTCCCAGACTTGTATTTTCAACATGTCTGCTGACAGATGGTCTGAAGATGGATTGTCTGTATGGAGAATACAGTGAAAGCAAGGTATTTTCTCTCTCATACCTACATCAAGGAGAAGTGGAACAAAATGACAGTAGAGGTATTGCTTGATGAACAAACTTGATTTTCAGAAGGTACTCTACGGGTGACTGCAAGACCTTTTGAAAAGTGTAGTGTTTTACAGAACATGCCTTTATAGTAAGCAATCATGCAATGCTGGGGCTCCCGAGGAACTGATTGAGGCCATGGCTGCAAGTTTAAATTCTTTGATGAAAGCTATTGCCTGCTGGATGGGTTGATAAGGTATGCAGCTTAAAAAAAAATCTTATTATGAAGATGAGATGCCATTATGTCAGTTATTGTGGCCCAAGACTTGATGTTTCAGACTGAAGCCTGAAAATTAATATCTTAAATAGTGATATGACAGTCATTTGCAATAAATGCAGGTTGTAACAAGCTATGAGGTAGATGTATACTTGCAGGGTCAAAAAACCCCTAAAACTAGTAACATAGGATTTACATTAGTTTTTGTGGTATTTGGGGCTACTGCTTCAAGACACAAGACATCAAATTTTAAGGATATTTTTTCTAAATTAGGTCTCATTTCACACCCCAGTAAGAATTTGCCTTCTCTTTTATTTTTGTTGCTGTCTGAGGAAATGAAAAAGAAATCTACTTTTCTTGTTTTGTTTAATCAAAATGTTTTCCTAAATACATGATTTGACCATGTCTGAAGTGTTTTTATCTATGTTTTGAATAACACTTAAAAGATGGTAAGAGCATTGTATCCTTTTAACACTCTGTGTTCTACCTTATTATAGATCTTCTCTAAAATCAGTGAGATAACGTGACTCGCTGTCATAGAGCATTCACTTTCCAGAGACCTTAACTGGAGAGCCATAAAGTCATGGTCATTCAGGTAGGGAAGGACCTCAGGAGTCCAGCCTCCTGCTCCAAGCAGGGTCAACACTGAATTCAGACCGGTTGCTGCACTGGGCTTTGCCCAGCTGGGCAAGGTTGAAAACCAAGGTTGAAAAATCAAAGCAATAGGGCCTGGAGAAGACAGGAAGCCATTAGTACTGGTAATTAAGGACAAAAATATTTTACATTTTAGTGACTTGGCATGTTTAAGCTTAGCACAGGCTCGCTCTTTTATTGCATGATGCTGTGCTAAAATCATCTTGGCAAAGCAGGTGGCTAAGAAGGGTGTCAGCAAAGAAGCAGCTGCAGTCTCATCATTTAGTCTCAGAAGTGCCTTCCACTTCCTTATTAAAGGGGCATATAGGGCAGCGATATCACCCTAGAAAGACTTGCCGCATCGTTTGCTAGGGCCACAGCTTGCCTTTGGAGCTTGTGCTGAAACCTCCCCCTCCCCAACACCCACATGCAGTGGCTTTTCTCTTTCTACGGCACAGTGTTTCATGTATTGCCCCATTAAAACACTTTCCTTTGTTAGGGAGTTCTCATTCTTCTTTAATTATGTCCTCCAGAGTGGCATTCAAGGATAGGTTATTTTCCTTCTTTGTAGAGGATGTGGAATAATTTTCCCAGGGCAGTTTTAACTTCCCCTTTCCTTTAGTAATCCTAGTGTTTTAAATTACTCCTTTAATCACCGTCTGAAAGTAATCAGCATGCAATAACCTGTCCTGCAATTCTGACTCAGGCATCAGAAACTTCCCCTTTACTGTGGCTGAGGAGGTGACTAAGAAATGACCATTTTGTGGTTTGTTTTTAAAATTTTTTATTAATTTTACTCTTTTTTTTCTTTCACCTACTTTTTAAGAGGATCTGAGTTGGAGAAGGGATAATGTTTCCTGGATGCTTCAAATTTCCCTTCTTGTTTTAGGATTTTTGATTAACTCCTCAGTTTTAATGATTATCATCCTCTGCAGAATTCATTTCCATTAAAAACCATCTTTTCCAGATCTGATTAAACTCTCTTTATTTAGCTCTTGTTGAGCCCTTTGTGATATGTGGAATCCAGCAGGGCTACAATTAACCAGCTCCTCTCCTCAGAGAGTAGCTTGAAGCCACCTTTTAAAAAACCTATAGAAAAGAATTAAATGTGTGGTCTCCATCTCTGTGAAATGGCAATGCTTACAATAATAGACTACCACACTTGTCTAAGAATACATGGGGCAGCCTTTTTTTTCCTACAGAACCAGTTCAGCATATTCTTTCCTGTGTGGGCTTCACTTTCATTCTTTTCTACTAACTTTGCTTTCATGGATCCCAAACAAAGAGAAACAGTTGATAGCGATGTTCAACACTTGTTCCCGGACTATAGTTTGTGCAGTTTGTGCTGCCAACTTACAAGCTTTGGCATGCTAGAATCCCAGTACAATTTGTTCAGAAAATTTTAAATACCTTGGGATTTCTTCCCACTTTTTCTGCAGTTTGCGCTCACAGTTCTTTATTTTAATTTAGTCAGTTTTCAGTTATATCCATAGGATGGCAGCTTTGCGTGGAATGTAGGTGGTGCTGAAATGGATGGTGAACATCTGTGTGAATGAGACATGGAAACATAAAGTGCAACCTGCTTTTGCAGATGACAAGAAATCATTCCCATAATATTTTCAACCTGTTTTGAGGAAGCTGCCTTGTTCTTTGCCCATTTTTAAGGGGGGATTTTTCACAACTGGCTAGTACATTACGAACTCCATTTCTCTCCCTCTCTTTTTTAAAGCCTTGGGAATGTGTGACTACTGGGGGCAGGATGCCTTCTTTATCTGAGCGGACTTTTGGGAAAGCCTTCTTCTTGTGGAAAATCCAGAATTCTCTCATCTGGCTTTGGAGATGTCAGGGAATTTGCCAGTGAACCTTGTTAACCACAGAAGAACTGTTTTCAAAGGGCAGATGGACCTGATTTTGATGTTTCTTATCTGAGTCATATTCTTCAAAGCAAGAAGCCTAGGTGTTTTCAAAGTACGTACTGAAGGAAATGGTGTGAACAATCTAAGCATGATCAGGTGTACACAGGCCTTGCTTCTAAGCAAGGACCATCCCTGGGGTGTGGGGGAGGGGAGGACATCTTGCATTTTGGACAGTGACTGGCATAATAGGATTTTTGTGGTACAAAATTACAATAAATTGTATAGAGGACATTTCAAGAAAAAGATTGCATGCAAGCTAAGGATGCCTTCTAGGGAAGAACGTTCTCTCTCAAGAAACCCACCTTGCCTGCTGATTGAAATAACACATTAGACAAAATAAATCTATTTAGGACTGTGTGACTGCACAAGGGAATGCGTGTCAGAATAGCTGGCACTAACATGGGGCTAATGATTCTGTCCTCTCTGTCCTTTTGGTTTCACCCCACAAATAAAAAAATGTTCTGAATCATGATGGAGACAAACCTTGGACTTGCCCTCTCTTAAGTCTGGAAGGACCAGTCCCAGATTAAAAGTTGAATGATAATTTATATACTGGTAATTAACACTGGTGAAGTGATTTCTGACTCTGGGAAGCCTATGTCCCAACAACCTGTTACTAGTTGTTCTCCCAGTTTACTCAGGCAAAAATGGCTAAATCCCATTATAAGAAAGCCAAGCAAACTAAACCTTCCAAATCTGACAGTAGAGATCATGTCTGAGAATGTTGCTTGCTGAGGACCTGATCAGACTCCATGTACACATTCACAGAAACTGGCTGTACTGGAGACCACTGAAGATCATGCCCAAGTTTTCAAAAGGAAATTGAGTTCATACCATACTAGCCAGTTGTGAAGAATCCCTCCCCTAAAAATGGGCAAGGAACAAAGTGATCAAAGGAAGATCTAAGGCTATACTGTTCACTGGAGTCCTTCCTATGCATGCAAAATTTCTGTACAATTTTTTTTTTATATGTCACACTACGTGTTTCAGTATTCCAGAGACTCAAAGATAGGATCCTACTCCATTTCTCTTACATGTATAACAAAAACCTGGGAGAATGAATCTATTCCAGAAGTGAAATTTGAAGGTAATAACTTCAAGCTTTGAAATGAGTAACTTTTAGAAGAAGCAGATGGCTAATAATGAAGAAAAAAATTATATGTGGTTACATGATGACATTCACTTTTTAAAAAAAGAGTTTCTTGTGCTGCCATTAGATATGTTTTCTATGAAAGAATATCCTGTGGCCACTGTCACTTTGAGCCAACATGGACTGACACTGCCACAACCCTGTGTTTTCTCTCGTGTATCCTCACCCCTGTCCAGTCATTCCTGCATCTACATTTCTGTGGCTTAAGTGGTGAACTGGATCTCAGATACTGAGATGAGTTAAAATAACAGAGGAAAATATTAACTGAAAAGAGGCATTTCTAATGAGGGTTTTAACCAGGGTTCATCCTCCCTCCCTGGTCCAGTTCAGATAGCCCCCCTGAATGGCAGTGACAAACACGGTGTGGGGTCAGAGAGTTGACGGGCCAGGTGGGAGGCAGAACAGCTTCTTCTGAAGGTACTGTGGGAAGAAGACTCTGAAGCAATGACCTAATTAACATGCTGAGAGCTCTGAGCCAAGTTAAATTTCTTGGCAGTGTATGAGGGCTTTTTATTGGTCTCTTCTGTTGTGGATGTTTTTTGTTTTTTTTTTTCATTATTTTTTGGTAAATGACTGCCTTGAGAATTTTAAGTTAAAGATCTATCATCATTGCTTTGGTCTCATGTGGAGCACTTAAAATGTACAGTCCATTCACCCCTCAACCCCAAATTTTGTAGCTCCAAAGTAACCCCCGGGTTATGCATGCATGCATGTCAAAAGTAAGTAACTGAGCAACAATGAACTAACAGGGGTCAAGTTATATAAGAAGTTCAGCAGATGTATTACAGCAGTGACTCAGGAGGACAGCATATTAGTAAATTAGGCTTTTGCCAGATGTAAGAACTGATCCTTTTTCAATTGGGTATCATCTGAAAGGTCAAGAAGTAATGAAGCATGGGCGTACAGATTCCCTATTGCCATGTGTTGCTACAAACTCTTATCTCATAATGCACTAGCAGTTACAAGATACCAGACATAATAAACCAACATCCTGTGGGTGTCCTAGGTGCAGATCAATGGTCTAAAGAGTATTCTGCAAGAAATGACAATGGATGGAACAGTAAAGAAGGGACTTTTTCTACTGAATTCCCTAATATTATTGTTTCAGTGTATTTGCAATTTTCCAATATTTCACATTCCAGTGCTCTCTTGTGATGCAACTGAGTGCTGTTTACTCTTGAATAATTATCAAAAGATCAGAAGCCAAATCCTCTCTGATTTACACCAGAACATATTAAGCTACCTCTGTTGATTTTTAGCTAATTTGGAGTCACTCCAAGTGCATGCTGGTGTAACTGACAGGAGAATTTGGCCCTGTATCTCTACAAGAAATAATTTCCTAGATGGATACGAATCCTGGTACTAAGGTAAATGTGACAGAAAATCTGTGATTAGGTTGGATTGACTTCCACACTAGAAACCTTTTTTGTAAATACTATATATAAATACCAGAAAAATGCTGTTTGTTTTATATATCTGTGGATAAACAGAATTTTATTAGAGCTACCAATATGTAATAAGGAAAGTAGCCATTTTAAGTAACAGATGTCCTATAGCAGCCCCCACAAAACAGAGTAAGGAATAAAACAATCTTAAAAATATTGTTGAAAAAGGAGGTCCACATTACCACTAAAAGTAGACCTTGTTTTCTTTTGCTGAGCACTTTCAATGTCTAGACCTTGGTTGTTCAAATTGTGTCCCCTCTATTATTAAGAAAAATTCAGTAAGGATCACACTTGTCCCTTGGGTATAATCCACTTGTTTAAATGGGCACACCACTTCTTGAATCAGAAGGCAGATTTTGGACCACCTTTCCTAATTTTTTTTTCAATGCTTATCATATGTGATAAAGTGATTCCACTTATATGTAGATGCTTATATTGCACAGTCTAATTGTTGTTTCCTAGTTTTGAGACAAAAAACTTAAGTTCTCCTAACATCCTCTTAAGCTATCAGTGAGTCAGTAAATCATTGCAACTACTCTATTTTTTTTCTGAACTTCTGCTTTCCTCAAAACAAAGGGAAGGGTAGAAACAAGCTTAATCGGTTAGACTTGGCCACATTAATACAATTCAAATGAATATTTTCTCTTCCTCATCATTACAGATTAAATATTCATGAGGGTTTTTTCAAGTGCCTTTGTATGGTAAGATAATATTTAATATCCACCATGACCAACTGCTCTGCTCCTGTAAGTTCTTTTTTACAGTAATGTCTCTTTTTCTAAAATCCTTGGTCAGTGGTTATTTCTGCTTCACTTGATTGTATGTGTACTATCTCTTCTAATCACGTTGAGATCAGTTCCCTGTTTATTGAGATCATTGCAAAATTCAAAACCTTTGCGTAACTGGTTTACTTTTCCATAGATGCTGACATATACATTGCTGCCTCTATATCTGTTCAGTCTCTTCTTGGTGTCTTCTTGCTTGCACTACTGGAGACTGTGTTCCAACTTCCCATTTGCTACTGCAAGCAGTAATGTGGACATTTTCCCTCAGGACCAATACTCTGCCTCACTTTGTCCTTAGTGAAACGTAAAACAAATCCCAGCTAAACTCTTAGTGTGGAGTGCACTCTGTAACAAGATGCAGGAAACTTAATCTGCATGGTCTGGATATTTGTGCAATTCAGACATTATCAGTGAAGCACCTCACTGTTGAAAGCCAGAGCATCAGTCTAAAGATTTTTCTACAACATGTAGAAACAATTTTCTTAGAACTGTTAGAAACTGAGAATTTTCTTAGCTGTCTGCCTGTTAGCTTTTACTTATGTGGAATGGACTATGAACTGTTTATACCCCTAACAGTAGCAGTTACTCCCACAAGAGCCCCACTGAAGTCACTGATGGAAGTAAGGAGCTCCATATGTGGTTCACTGCAACAGAGTATTAGTCAAGAGTTCCTATCTTACTGCCTTTGAATTTTTACTTTCTACTGCGTTTTCGAGCTCTGAGTATTTGTTCCATGTGAGTTTTACCCCAGTCAGCTGTTTTAGCCCCAACATATTCTTAGTCCCCAGCAACACAATCTTAAACCCCACAAATAATAGTATAAATCAAATGTAATATGCTGGAAGACATGAATCATAACATTTGAGACATCATCCCTGCCTACATCCGTAATTCACTCTGATGCATTGAGAAGAAAACAGGGCAAAAAGTTTCTGCATTTTGCTTTGTTTCCTCTCATTTTTGAAATCCATTGTTAGTAACTAAGCTGCAGTCTATTTATGATCAGAACTCTATGATGGTTTACCTGTACTATGAAGTACCAGTGAAAGCCACTCTTCTGTGCAACACAGATACTTACTAATCCATACAGTTGCCTTGAAACTGAAGGGTTGTTTCAAAATTAACCTTGACTTCAGCACAAGATGTCTTAAATTGTGTTCAGTTTCTGTGCATATGTTTTAATTCAGACATTCTAGTGTACAAATAAACTATATGACTGAATAACTTGGGACCTACTGAATGCACTTTTGATATTATGCAAGATCTTGTTAACTTTATCTATGTTTCACTGCCTTTTTTGCAGAAAGGAGAGGGGAAATTGGATCAAGGTCTTAGTTTACTACTATTCATGAACAGTGTGAAAAAAAATCAAAGCCACATTAATAAACTAAATATTGCCTCCCACTGATTGCTGGCTACCAGCAGATAGAGTTCTTTCTGATGGACTCCTAAGAGGGTCTTCAATAAAGTAAAATTGTGAGCTTGACGTTTCTCTTGCTTGCTGCCAGGAAGGTCTAAATTGAGTCCCAGTTGTTTTTCAGATTAATCCATTTGAGAGTATAGAATCTGGCAAGAGTATTTTACAACTTTTTGAAAATGTGTTTAAGCTTAATATAGTTTTGGGTATTTCATGTATGTGTGCCTAATTATAAAACACTCATCTTATATCAAGTACAAGGTATTAGCATGAATGCCTAAGGAGACTTGGTAGAAATAAGCAAAACATAGCGGCAAAAAGCAACGCTCAGCTTGGATGAGGGACAGAGCCAAAGCATCTGCAGTGTTTTTCTGAAATGTTGCCATGTTTTAAAAGTGATGACTGCTCCTGCAGCACTTCTGTTCCTGGGGGCCTGGTTCTTCCTCTTGTTTACACCACTTTTAGCTCAGTTGACTTGAGAATTAATTATATGCCTGTAAATCAAGAGAAGGAGGAGACTTTGGCTCAATCTTCCCTGTCAGCTGGAGAAATGTAATAACTCCGGTGCGGACTGTACAAGAAAACTGAATATAGAATGAAGGGTCTAAGAGATTAGAGGCCATCTTCAGTTCCAAGCCCCTTCTTTTGAAGTTTGGTGATGAATCTGGCAGTTGCACATGTAAAGAAATGTTCAGTTTTATGAGCGATTAGCTTTTGAGCCCCACATGACTGCGTTGGGACTTGCAAGTGGTATGATCCAGAGATGGCTGTTAATTTTTCAACCCAGTGTTTCTCCCTTAGAAAAAACCCCTCACAGTTCACTGAAGCTGAAATTACCTTTTATTGAAAGGCATTGGTTTTGACTGAACTTTTGAAGGGAAGATTTTTTCATCTAGATTGGAATTTTGAGAGGAAGTAAAATCCCATCCCAGAAGAGAAAATATCCTCCTGGTTGGACGAACCACAGGTGGGGGGAACCAAGGTGAGAAGAGGGTCTTGGACACTCTCACATGCCAAGTGAAACTGCAAATACTGCATGACTGGTTGTTCTGATCTTCATCCTCCTGTCCCTCCCTGTCGTCATCCTGAATGGGAGGTAGCAAGGAGTTTTTATTTCCTGTGTGTCTTAGACATCTTAAAGCTCTCTGAAGACTCTTATCTTAATGTGTCATCTGTCTCTGCGACAGAAGCCTCTGGATCACTAAAATTCTCCTGCTTGAGTTCTGACCCTCTGAGTATTTTGGGCCGTACCTCAGAGACCTACCATTATTCCTCAGGTTATATGATGCTTTTTTAACTTCCATTAGAAAACTGTTCCACTTTCTTCAACTCTCTTTGCTTTGTTCCGGAGGCTTTCACAAAGATCTGCCGAATTTTGATCTGTGTAGACAGTCTAATATATGTACATGCAAATAAGACAACATGCATTATATATATATATATAGACATGTGATATGCAAAAATCATCTACTACCTCACATTCTGTCTGTGGATAGGCATCAAAGACTCTGACAAAATGTGTCACAGCTCATTGCTTGTTCTGACCATAGTAGTATGTAATTCTACTAAAGGCAACCAGAGGAAATTGGTCAGAGTTACCAAACTTCCTTCAGCTGGAAGCATAGCCACTCTCTGACATTGGTATGTTGCCAGTGACATCTGATAACAGAGTATAACAAATAATCTAATGATGATCACAAAAAATATATATATATACATGTGATATGCAAAAATCATCTACTACCTCACATTCTGTCTGTGGATAGGCATCAAAGACTCTGACAAAATGTGTCACAGCTCATTGCTTGTTCTGACCATAGTAGTATGTAATTCTACTAAAGGCAACCAGAGGAAATTGGTCAGAGTTACCAAACTTCCTTCAGCTGGAAGCATAGCCACTCTCTGACATTGGTATGTTGCCAGTGACATCTGATAACAGAGTATAACAAATAATCTAATGATGATCACAAAAAATAGGAGGGAGAGATGTGTTTTATGTAAATTAATTTAGTTTTTAGAATTAATTCCTTGGCATGGCTGGCAAGTGTAAAAGCCATGGAGATTTTTTCCTTCTCTGGCTCTGAGCTGAGTTTAATATAGCACTGTTGTTAGCCCTATAAAAATTACTCCACTAT
Organism: Aptenodytes forsteri; assembly: GCF_000699145.1. Classification (NCBI taxonomy): domain Eukaryota; kingdom Metazoa; phylum Chordata; class Aves; order Sphenisciformes; family Spheniscidae; genus Aptenodytes; species Aptenodytes forsteri. Next base: position 4,334,749 of record NW_008795252.1, read on the forward strand.
GGGAACACACTTACTGCATGATAAATCATATCACATGGATGCAAATATAATAAGGTTGAATTGGCACGTAGCATGTCTGTGTAGAAATAGCCAAAACTGAAAATGATTTGAAATTCCTAAATGAATGAGTGTACACATGGCTATACGATAGGTTAAATATCTACTCAAAGACAATGAGAAACAGAATACTCTCCTTTGCTTCCGAAACTTAAGTGAAATTTCTCAAAATTATGACATTAAATGACCAAACATGTCCTTGGAGATAATGTATTATTTATTGAATTTTAGGTTTGGATCAAGATTGATTTGAAAGTGTGGTAAGATAACTGAAACTATAAAACAAGCCTATCTTGGAAATATTATGACTATTAAACAATGGAATTCCAGTAAGTGCCTATAAGAGTGGTTAATGGAAAATTAGCTACTGGTTATATTTTGAAAACAAAGTTAGGGTTGAGCTTGCCTTATTATAAACAGGAATTAATTGTATAATTTTTGTTTTTCTGACTCTTCAAGGCATTGGAGATTTTATTTTAATCTGACAGATCTTAATGTCTTTTAGAAAGATGTTTTACGAAGAAAATCTCAAGTCCTTGTCCAAGAAAACCAGTCCAAGATTATTCTACCATCTGTGGGAAACCTGGATGCACACAGACATTAATCTATCTACTGGTCATGTCTGGGGTTTACTGATGAAAAAGCTCTTTTATTAAAAATGCCACTTTCTGATCCTTAGTGCTCAGGAGGGCTTAAGCCATAATATGACATCTGTTGGCCCAACCAATTATGTATAAGGCATTTTTGATGCAATGGTTTTGTTAGAACATGCCAAAATCATTGAAACTTTAATTGGAAAAAATTTCACGGGTCCAGATTTTAATTTCCAGAGAGAGAGGGAAGAAGAAGAAGAGAACTGAGTTCACTCATTTCAGAAGAGTCAGTAGTTAAGACATCCATCTGCTGTGAGAAGCCAGATTCATATGCCTGCTCTGCCATATTCATCTTCACTGGCTCATGTGACTCCTTTGAATGGAAGTTTTAGATCAGCCTGTCCTGGTGAGTAAAACTGATGTTGGAGTAAAAAAAAAATGTGTCTTTATTTTGCATTAGACAGTAAATAAAATGGACTTCCCTGGCAAAATAAAAGTCTGTTTGACCTCCCTGTAAGCAGTCTGGCTAAGTCCTGGAATAGGCTGAGAATGAGTTGTTGTGGAGATAACCGTGCAAGAAAAAAGAAAATATATGTTTAATATAAAAGCAGAGAATTGACCCATGGCCTGACAGTACTATTCTTGAACTATGAATACTGCTATAAACACAAGTCAGGGAAAACCCTCCTGAGAATAGAGCATGCATAGTCAACTTTTTTAGGTCGTAAGCACCCTAACACCCGAGTTAGGGCCATGAAGGCCAGCATCGGTGTACCATGGTCCCCTTAACTGCAGACTGGCTAATCCAAAACCAGATAAAAGTAGCAGTTGCTGATGTAATAGAAAATATCTAAAGCCCTGAACTGTCTCTTGGCGCAGTTGTGTTAGAGTTTTAATCCTGACCAGGAGTGTTTGATGTGAAAATCTTGGTCCCCACCCCCATGGTTTACACCACGGTGAGGTCTCCAACCATAGAAATGTATTCCCTTCAGATGAAGTTAAACTGGAATATGCGCTCTAGGAGCATTCTTAATGGGCTCTAACCACTAATAGAAAATCAGTCCACAGGCTAAGGCTATTTACTGCCTATGTTGGCAATAAGCCATAACCAGAGTTAATCAAATGTCAGATTTTGTTTTATTATTCTATTCTATTCTATTCTATTCTATTCTATTCTATTCTATTCATTAGTACTGAGTTTTTCAGATGTACATAATTTTAAAAAATAATTTCCATAATCAAGGACTCGAAGACCACTTCAAAACCACTGAACTATATTTTTCTAAGTAAAAGTATGTCACTAAATGATGTAAACACATATTGAAAAGGGTGTTCTAATTAAACAGAGGTGCCCTTTTATTGTTCTGAATTTTTCTGTTCTACCCCAGAGCTGTAGACTTTGGAGTCCTTTTCCAAGGATTTTAGGCTCTGATCCCTGTCTGCTTTGTACAGACTGTGGAAATTCAGGAAGGTGGGGTTCCAGTCTTGTCACTCGGGGTATTTGAGATTCGGCCTCACAGCTCTCAGCAGAGCCAGGTTTTCACATGCCTGGCAGCTGGTCCATGGATCACAGCCTACCTGAGGCTCAGTCACAGCCTCTGGAATTTTGTGGTCATTAACTCTACAATGGTACTGTAGGCAAGCCTCACCTGGACTCCTGCAACCATAGATCACATGGAGTCTCCCAGACCTTAAGCTTTCCTTTTTGTGCCTGAGATAGCCTGCTTGGTGGGTCTGCCACGTACACCTTACACCCTGCCATGCCCTGCTAATACCAGGCACCTGGCTTTGGAAAAGCCTAAAAAAAGTCCAGGGCTGCTTTTACTGGCATTCAGGTGGTCTCAAGCTTTTCTTTGTGTGATCCTTGCAGGTAACTTCTTGTCCTGACAAGTTCTTGTGCTGATACTTGCAGGAAAGGAGGATGTGAATATGGCACATATGAGGAATCAAGTAACTCTCTTCATTTAGATCTTCTACAGCAGGAGTTGGAGAGGGATGAACTCATGTCTCTGTTTGTCATCCATGTCATGATCTCAGCCAGGAATTTGAATTTATGTGCATAAAACTCAAGAAGATCTCCAGGGGACTCTTGCTTAAAAGAAAAAAAAAGAAATTCTCATCTAAAAGCAGATGTCATATTTGGGAGTGTCCACAACCTGTTTACGGATTGCATGGTACAATCTGAAGCTGTGTTTTGATGCAGCCCTTTATAAACATAGTGGCTGAGAAGGTTGGTGTGGAGAACTTGGGCAGAAGATGTCTGAACACACTCTAGGCCAGCAAAGGAAGCTAGAAGCTGGTTGCATTTGAAGGGTACAAGTTGATTAGGGAAGGACTACTTCGAAGAAGAAACTGTGAAGATGAATTCCTTATTTCTTAGAAGACTTTGACAAATACGTAAAGATTGCTTTGAAAAAAGGGGAGGTGGTGATGGTGGCCCATATCTAGGGCCACCTGAAAACTGTATTCAGCATCAGGATGGCCACCCCACCCCTTTGGGTATGTATTCAGTCAAAGGGAGTCCTCCTACAACAGATGTGAAACTATTGGGCTGTCCTCCTCATCTACACTGCAGAGAGATCTTGTTTCAAAAAGGGAAGGAAACAACCCCTCATATCATCCTGTCAATTTTATTAGACCATCTCTTTTTGCCACCTCATCTGCCATTCTGTTCTTCATTTTAAATAATAAGGATGCAAAGGTTGAGATCCTTCAAAAAACAAACCAAAACCCCAAGCCACTAGTGAGAATAGAGAGAGACATAGACATGTTATAGTAGTATATGAAGAAATAAACAGTGCCTGTATACTCTGTTATTAACTCCTTTCAATAAGAGATTGGATTTATAGGTATTTCTACCTTTGATTTTTTTTCCCAAACTCCTATTGAAAGTGTGCTGGTTTTGGCTGGGATAGAGTTAATTTTCTTCATAGTAGCTAGGATGGGGTTGTGTTTTGGATTTGTGCTGGAAACAGTGTTGGTAACACAGGGATGTTTTAGTTACTGCTGAGCAGTGCTGACACAGAGTCAAGGCCTTTTCTGCCTCTCACGCCACCCCACCAGCGAGTGGGCTGGAGGTGCACAAGGAGATGGGAGGGGACACAGCAGGGACAACTGACCCCAGCTGACCAAAGGGATATTCCATACCATATGACGTCA
>NW_008795252.1:4338567-4377699 GCF_000699145.1 Aptenodytes forsteri
GTGATGGAGCCCTGCTTTCCTGGAGATGGCTGAACACCCACCTGCTGATGGGAAGGAGTGAATTAATTCCTTGCTTTGCTTTGCTTGCGCGCATGGCTTTTGCTTTCCCTATTAAACAGTTTTTATCTCAACCCATGAGTTTTCTCACTTTTACTCTTCTGATTCTCTCCCCCATTCCACCAGGGGGGAGTGAGCAAGCAGCTGTGTGGTGCTTAGTTGCTGGCTGGGGTTAAACCATGACAGAAAGGAAAAATGAAGCTTTAAAATTTGGAAGTCTAAGTAGCTCTAGCCTTAAATAGCTGGATTTTCATGTCTGTACCAAAACTTCTATGCAAAAAACATCCCGCTTAAAAAAAAAGAACCTGTTTTTGTAACCTAGCTATTTACACTTTTCAAATATTATTTTCATGAATAATGCAAATATACCTTTTACAGCCCTTAATCTTTGCTTTCCTAGCTTCAGATCGTTCTATTTTTGAATTACTGATAAACTATGTATCCTTCCAAAGCCAATGTGAGGTGCTTAATTCCTATGATAATCATGGGATTTCTGAAAAAGTTTCTAAATAAGGTTGTAGCCCAGCTGGCTGGAAAACTAAGGCCCTGGATATGAGATCTCTATATACTATCACGACAAGGGAATAAGTGAAACATCATCAATAAAGAAATTTAGATATCATATGTAACATAAGTTAAATGTTACAAGAACAAGATTTTCATGAAGCATTTCTAGCACTATGTATGAACCCAAGGGGGGGAAAAAAGGTGTAGTTAATAAGGTTCATTAATTACAACAATTTCTTGTATCTAAGTTTTCTTGTGTCCTACATTTTAGACAGCTGCCTACTTTGAAACATCATTGTTATGAGATAGTTGGATGTCTTTTTTTTGTTATGGTGAATAAACTTGTAGCATCTGTGACGTTCATGTGATTCTTATTCCCATTGGAGGATGAAGTTTCCTTTGGTGAAATGAGATTCTGGCAAAAAGGGCTATTAATAAATGTAACTTCTTAAGCGTAGCAAAGTATTTTGTGTACTTGCAGCATGGGGAATTCTTCAAATGGCTTTCTTTTATGAATAATTGTAAATTTAATGTTGGCATCAATAACTTCTTTAAATGGCTCATTCTATATCTGAGTTACACACTTCTTAGCAGCACAGCTCAACTTTGATGAATCTTGTGCATAATTTTAGTTTATACTGTATGAATATAAAAGCAAGGAAGATGCTAGAATTGTTCAAATTACCTGCCTCTTAAACAGTTTGGGGAAAAAAGAATGCATTACACTTTGGTCAATGAGATTGTAAAACACAAGAGAATCAACATTTTTTGTTTTATCATTCGATTGCAAAAGAGATTCAGAAAAATGAAAGGGCAGAACACCTTCTGAAGAATAAAAGTTTTCTCAAAAATGAATGATCAGATCTAGGCAAGAAGGATTTTCCTGAAAAGAACTTTCTTCTAGAGTCTATGGGTTTGCTATAGACAACTCCAACTGTAACCAAACAGTTACTTGAAGCTGTGATGTTATTTACTCATGAGGCATCTCTATGTGCTAATTGGAGTTGTCTCCATATATGATACAGCATCGGCTAAAGGAAGGTACAGCTACAGCTTGAACTGTATAGAGGTCAGTGTTTATAACTGTTATCCTCAAAAAGGAAGTTTCTGTACATGGTTTCATTCCAACAGTTCAAGGTCTGTGAAGAAGTTTTACTATTAGGGCTTTAAACACACTTCACATCCCATTATGGTAAACAGCCTACAACTCAGTGTCTTAAGCTGGTTTTGGCTGAAGCCACTGTCTCGGTTCCCACCAAACACTTCAGGAACAGGATCAGCTTCTATTCAAATCGATCAACAATAACAAAATGGAAGATAAATATTCAAATGTGGGATCTTTTGGGAGATACGGAGCTAAGCAATCAATACAAGCCAGAAACCTATTCCTTTTCTCAACCAAATAACTAAGAAGAGAGAAAACAAGAAGAGAAAAAAAAAGAAGAGAGAAAACAAGTTTTCCTGAATTTTACTGAAAGGGAATTAGTCCTCTGCAACCTGCTTTAGCACTCCTTTTTATCTGTGTATGATGTGATCTCCAACTACAGAGATTTTACATATAATAATCAGAAAATCACAGAATAGTTGAGTTTGGAGGGAACCTTTAGAGTTTGTCTAGCTGGACCTCCCTGCTGAAAAGAGGGTTAGCTACAGAAGGTTGCCCAGGGACATGTCAGTCAGGTTTTTAATGTCTGTAAGAATGGAGACTCCACAGCCACTCTGGACAACCTGTTCCAATGTTCAACTTCCCTCACAGCAGAAAAAGTTTTTTCTTAAGTTTGACTGGAAGTTCAGTTTGTGCCCACTGTATCTTTTCTTTTCACTGGTCACCACTAAGAAAAGACTGGCTCTGTCTTCTTTACACCCTCTCATCAGGTATTTATACACATCGACCAGATCCTCCATGAGTTTTCACTTCTCCAGGCTGAACAGTCCCAGGTCTCAGGCTCTCCTCATCTGACAGATGCTCCAGTCCCTTAATCATCTTTGCAGTTCTTCACTGGATTCACTCCAGAACCTCACTTGTTGCTGTTGTACTGGTGAACGCACAGCTGAACCCAGAACTCCAGATGTGGCCTCACCAGTGCTGAACTGAGGGGAAACATCACGTCCCTCGATATGTTGGCAATGCTTTTCAAATCAACCCAGGGTGTTGTTGGCTTTCTTTGCCTCCAGGGCACACTATTGGCTCATATTGAACTTGCTGTCCACCAGGACCCCCAGATCCTTTTCTGCAAAGCTGCTCTCCAGCTGGTAGGCCCCCAGTGTGTACTGGCACATAGAGTTATTCCTCACTGGGTGCAGGACCTGGTACTTCCCTTCATTGAACTTCATGAAATTCCTGTTGGCCCATTTCTCCAACTTGTCAAGATCCTTCTGGATGGCAGCACATCCAACTGCACCTCACAGTTTCAGATCATCTGTAAACGTGCTGACAGTGCATTCTGCCCCATCATCCAGATCACTAATGAAGCTGTTAGACAGTGTTGGCACCAATATCGACACTTGCAGTACCCTCCTAGTGACTGGCTTCCAGATGGATTTTGAGCTACTGGTCATAACCCTTTGAGCCTGGCAGTTCTCCCAGTTTTCAGTTCACCTCACCGTCCATTTATCTAGCTCATAATTCATCAGCTTTTCTATGAGGAAGTTTTGGGAGAGAGTATTGAAAGCCTTGCAAAAGTCAAGATAAACAACATCTACTGGTCTACCTTTACCCACTGAGTTAGTTGTTGTCAGAAAAGCTTATCAAGTTGATTAAGCATGATTTCCCCTTCATGAATCCATATTGACTACTCCTGATCACTTTTTTGTCCTTTGTGTGTTTGGAAATAGCTTCCGGGATTAGTTGCTCCATCATGTTCCCAGGGATCAAGGTGAGCCTGATAGGCCTGTAGTTCCACAAATCCTCCTTCTAGCCCTTCATGAAGACAGGGGTTTTGCTTTCATGCAGTTCTCAGAAACATCTCCCAGTCACTAAGGTCTTTCAAAGAGAATCAAGTGTGGCCTTGCAATGACATTCACCAGCTCACTCAGCTCCTGTGGGTGCATCCCATCAGGCACCATGGAGTTGTGTATGCCTAGATTTTTTAAATACACCTGGATCGGGTCCCCCTTCCCGAGGGTAAATCATGATTGCTTCAGACTTTCCCACACATCTCAGAGGCCTGGGATTCCTGAAGCCAGGTCTTATCAGTAAAGAATGAGGCACTGAGGACCTCAGACTTTTCCATATCCCCTGTCACCAGTCTCTTGACTTGTTCAGCATTGGGCTCACGTTTTCACTAGTTTTCCTTTCATTTTTAATATACCTGTAGAAGCTCCTCTTGTTGCCCTTACCAGATTCAGCTCCAGGTAGGCTTTGGCTTTCCTAATTCCATCCCGGCATACTTGAACAGAGTCTCTATGTTCCTTCTGACACTACTTCTACCTCCCATATGCTTCCTTCTTATGTTTGAGTTTTATGAGGAGCTCCTTGTTAATCCATGCAGGCCTCCTGCCACATTGGCTTATTTTCTGAACTTTGGGATGGACTATTCTTGAGCTTGGTAGAAGTGATTCTTCAAAATCAACTAGCTTCCCTTGACCTCTCTTCTCTCATGGACCACACTCCATGGGATTCCTCCAAGCAGGTCCCTGCAAAGGGCAAAGTCTGCTCTTTTGAAGTCCAGGGCTGTGATCCTGCTTTTTGCCTCATTCCCTCCTCTCAAGATCCTGAGCTCCACCATCTCATGGTCACTGCAGTGAAGGCTGCCCCTGACCACCTAATTCCCAACCAATTCTTCCATGTTTGCAAGTATGAGGTCCAGCACCTGCCTTATTGACTCCTTAATTACCTGTGTCAGGTGATCCTTCAAAGCAGAAAATATTTAAGGATCATATGTGTACTTGAATTAAGCCATCCAACATCCTAGATAATTCAGACGTCTCACATGTAGATACTATGACATAAAGCCATTAATTATTTATCCAGGCTTAGAAGGTATGACTAGAAGGTGCCTAGGCATCCTATTTCACCTCTCAGGACTATGTTTTATTTTTAGTTGCACATTAGAAAACACTATTTACATGGTACATCTTTGTCAAGTGATGTTTATTTTTATATTGGAGGTAATGTCGTTCCTGCAGTTGAGCTCATAATTGCCAATATCTTTACTAATCAGCAAAGCAATGTCAGAAAAGTGCAAAGAGAACAACTACAGAATGAAATAGGTACGCCCCTAAAAGACTTAAGAGATAATAAGGTCCTCTTGAAAGTGATTGTTTTTTTCCCTTGTTTTGCCTGATCTTCCTCCTCCTGTTCAGTATATACTAGGAAGGCTGGAGTTTCTGGGACCCCAGGGAAGAGTTTAATGAAGAAATGTCCTGTGTTCTACATTATATGAATCCTGCCTTTAAAAAAAAAAAAAAAGTTGTTAAAGTTGATGAGCTATAGATTTGAAGTCTTTCCCTCTGCTCACACATGCCTTGAAAAATAAGATAAAAGACAAAATAACCTCCAGTTGAAATTAATAAAACTATCCTCTTGCAGTTTAGATAAAATGTAAGGACTAGACTTCGAAGAGCTGGAGTCTAAAACATGCTCCAAAATTTAGACTGAGGTTCTTTAGTCCTGATTTTTTCTCCAAGCAATGAGCTCTCAGCATTTCTTACTAAGAGGATAGAAATTTCTGAGGGCTGATATGTCTTGAAAAGTGGGTCTTTTAAAAATGGATTCAACATCTTATTTCAGAAGTGAAACACTGATTTGAATATGGGGCCTGAGGTCTATTCCTGCAACAGACCAAGTGTGAGCACATCCTTGGCATTGGGTCACTCCCTAGCTAAGTCCTTAGTGCCATGGCGTGAGATGGGGATTAAAGTAGATGGGAGAAGGAGTGAAGGAGGGACACCTTAAGTGTCTATCTTAGAGAGAGACATCTTAGTCTCCCTTTCCCCTTCTGTGCCACCCAGAAAATCTGCACTGTATTTTACACTTTATGTTAAATGTTTGGTTAAATATTTGTAAGTGGTAGTACACATCTCTTTTAACCCTTGAGTCTTTGAGTGGTCATACAAAAATAAGATTTTGCAACTTTTCTAGTTCTTATATTCTTTACAGGGCTGAAGCCAGCTTAGGAGTAGTAATTCATCCTTAGTGACCTTGATATTAACAAAAATCTAGCAGACTTATAAAACCCAAAATACTTTTAGAGTATCTCTTCTAAGATTACATTGGAGCAAACCCCAAAAGTCTTGCTGACCACTGCCAAAGGAGGGCAGTAGACACAGAGATGAACCTAACTCTGGGCAGGTATGTTTGCTCTGTCACAGTGTTTCAGGGTGACAAACTTAATGAGATTTGGTATGAAATTATGAAAAGCTAGAACGACATGTGAAGAACCACCATATTCCTAGCTGCAGAAACCCACAAAGGATGATAGACAATACATCATGCAACTGCATTCACATAAACAGAAAGTCAATACTACAGCAAAGCTTTTTAAGCCACTATGGAAGGCTAAAATAGCAGGTGTTTTACAACCAACATCCTGGCAGGAGTATGGTTTTGGGGCCTGCACAGCATTCATTCAATGAGATACTTCCTCCCAGTGATTTGTATTATATTGGCTGTTTGATTCTTGGCCACACTTGATAACGTTGGCTGTATGTATAGGCTGAGCCAGTATAATTCATACAGTGTAAGAGATTGTTTCTGTCAGACCTGGTCCTGCTCTGATCCTTACCCTTTTTGCCTTCCTAGTTCTCAAGCGGCGAATCAGCTCCGCATTTATGAACATGGAAATGAACTACATTTTCTATGAACTGCATGTTTAAACTTTTGGGAGTATATGAAATGTACTGCCACTTTTTTCGGTGGTACTTATGCAGCATATTAGGGAAGACAGGCACTGTGCTTTCTTCTGGAAAGATTACTTCTTCCTTGATATGTCCCTTAGCAAACATAAGAAGGATTTTGTGGATGTGCATGAAACAAGGCAAAGCTACAACAAATGTGACTTCAGCCAGTTCCACTGCCAAAGTCCTAGCAAAATTATTCATTCTCAGATAAATCTTTAATTGGTTCCCCTCTTAATACTATTTCTGGACTCCAGAGTCCTTTCTAAAAAGCCTCTGTGGAATATTTTTCTTCATTTTTAATTAATTATCTGCAATGTAAATTAATGCACAATAGCATTTTTTTAAAGTCAAGGGGAAAGCATTTTCACTGTAAATTAAGATTCCTCCATCAACAATTTTACCGCGGCTAAGCTGCATCTTTTCTGTTCTAAGGCTCCAGACTCTTCTTCGTGATGTTGCTCTGCAGCAGTAAAGAAAGAAACCACTGCTTCACAATGCTAAGCACTCCAGTGGGAAACACAAACAGAGTGCATAAACCAAAGCATTCATTTCATGAGATTTTATTAAAAGGTTTCACCTCTAAATTGATCTGTCATATGCTGTTGGGAAACTTTTTACCACAGTTTATTTTAACTATGTAAAAAAACATTAAAGGAATGAAAATTCTGCAGTTTTTCATATAAAAGGTGTGACCTCTTACACACTACCAGCAAGCTATAGTGCATTTAATCAAATTGGTTCGAAAGTAAAATCATGCCGTATGTGAGGATTTTTTATTTTTTGCTCCCCCCTCAATTCTTAGAAATGACCCCAACCTTGTTAACATGCTGCAGATTTCTGTGTATCTCTGCAGCAGGCTCTTTGGAGTTCACTCAGAGAAAACTACAGCACATGATTAAAAGATATCCTCTAGATGAGAAGGACGTTCAGTAATTTATAAATCATTCATTTGTGACATAGCTTTATACAGCTTTTCAAGGAATTGCATTAACTGCTTTTGCAGTTTCCTCAAATGTTGCTTTCAGTAGACAGTGTCATAGGTCATTACCAGTTTTTCCCTTATGTAAGCAATTCCAACTTTCTATTAAAAATACTAATTTCCACCCCACTACAGTATCTTTTGAAGTAGCATGTATATTAAAAAAAAAAGTCACAAGTTGCTTTGAAATATTAAAGGAATATATTTAAGTGAAGGGCTTTCAGGCAGGTTGTTTTTCTGTATTCCTGATGACAGAAAGATTTTAGCCTACAAAGTCAATAGTAAATTTTATTAAAGTCATTATTTTCCTGTTACAGGCCTTGTGCTTTAAATAAACTATAGCTGACAATGCTGTCTTACATACTGTCATGCTGTAAAACAGCCTTTCTTTATTACCACAGGGACAACTCATTTAGAACTTTGAAAGTGTTTTCACACTGGAGTTGCTCATTTGTGGTGCTGGCCGATGGCTGTTCTTGACGAATACCTTTTATAGCTGGAACTTTCTCCTTTTTTCTTTTGAAGATACAGGGGAGGGGAAAAAAAAAAAAAAGAACTTGCATTCCCAACATTTTCCCGTTAAAGATAAATATTCTACCTCCACCATTGGAGACATATCTCAATCTTTCCATATTAATTTTGCTATGACAGCTTGAAAAGTCTTACCCTAACCCAAATTTTATAATTTATAATCCAAGTAAATAAAAAGGAGCTATTCTGTTATTCTAATGTTGTTATTTAATTAATACTACAGGCTTGGGTCCCTGGCTGAGGCTGTGGTTTCCCAAGACTGTTGTTTTGATAGGAAAGCCAGCACAAGAAATTTTCGCCCTCTCCCTCGCACTGTACTCACTCCTCCTCTGCTGCAGGCCACTTTCCTAAATGAGACTAGGCCACTTTCCTAAATGAGACTGGCACAACTATATACAGAACCTTGGCTTTTTTGTAAATTTCTATTGTAAGCTCAGATCAGCTCAGTCTGCCATTTTACCACATGGTCCTACAAGAAGTGGTACACCTAGGGCTCAAGAGGGGGCTGAACGAGGAGGATGTGGAAAAAAGCGGCCAGGGCAGGACAAGAGGTGTTTTGAGCTGGTTTTGCTGCTGCTGTGGTCAGCTTTCTGACCCTGCAGGCAGAGGCGCAGGGCCTGTCCCACTGGGGATCGTGCTGCAGTGCAGTGAGACATCCATCCCTGGTTGCTGCAGGGAGGCCATCTGATAAACGTGAAGTTAAGCGTGGGTGTTAGTGTACCAACTCCAAACCCTAACAAACAAAAGAGAGAAAGGTGGGAAGAGATGGTGTAGGCACTTAAATGTCTTCTGACTCCCAGTTTCATGTCCTCTCTCTAAGTCAAATAAATTTTTTTTTAGGGCTACCTGAGTATAAGTAAGAGTAGGTTTTGGCTCTTTGCATCAGATATATGCGCTTGCTCTTCATGCAAAATGTCTATTTTCACCCCATGAGAAGGGATGTTCTTGACTGCCTAACTTAGCTCCAGGCCTTCATCACAGAGCCATTCTTCCTGCTCCCAGAACTTTTGTCAGCTGTTGTTATCATGCAAATAGGACTACAGCCAGGCCAATTTTGTAAATTGTCCAGATGAATGAGTTATATGAGCAAATGTTGCTTGAATTACAGATGGATAGCTTGATCTTTGTATTTTGCTGTTCTGAATACATTTCTATGAATTATGCTGTCTATCTTGATATTTGAAAAATGAAGATTATCTCTTTGAACCTGTGTTAGAACAGTACTGTTAGAGTCATCTGAATATAGAGTTGGAAAAGACCACAGGAGATGATCTAGCTGATCTCTCTCCACCAAGAAGGAGTAACTGTGCCTAGAACCTCCCCCAGGTGTTTATCTAAGCTTGGTCTAGCCAGATAGCTAAAAACCTTTTCCCTCTACCACCTCTTCAAAGTCACCTTTGAAGCAAATTAATCTATTTTTTTCTTGGGGGTTTTCCCCCTTTTGGAGCTTTGGGGAAGAAGTAAGTTTTATCTCTTTATAGTGACTTTTTATGCATTGAAGATGGACTTTTTACTTTCTGATTTCCAAGCTGCCCAAACCCAGGCTTCCCTTACAAGTCAGAGTTTCTAACAGTTCAGTGTTGCTAAAAGGTCCTCCTTTACCCCTTTCTCCTCACTACCCCATCTCCAGATCTTCCCTCACCATGTGCCAGGTGATCATACATGCCCATATAATCTCTATTATAGCACGCTTAAAAAGCACATGCCAGAAACCAAGCCTAGCAAAACCAGCCTGATAGCTTTCCACTGGGCTATTAACTTAAAGTGGCTGATGACAGACTCTAGTAAGGATCAAAATCAGTATAAAGGAGTGGATGCGATCACACAGCCCTGAGTAGGAAAGGACTGTGAATCAGGGAGGGTGGAGGGGGCAGCAGGCTGTTTGGATGGCTCTGGTGCCCACAGATCTGCAGCCTCAGAGCACAGATTCACACTGAATTTTTATTTGGTATAGCTGAAGGCTGCTGCTGAGAGAGCCAGCCCTTCACTCCCCTTTCCACACTGCTGTGTTCCTGTCTTTTCCTTTAGGGCTGGATCAGTGAATCACGTACCTTCATGTTCTGTAATTTGGTGGGCTAGTTTTCCATCAAGCCAGTAACCAACTCGACTCACAGCCTCCTAGGCACTGGATCAGATGTGAATGAAACAGGAGGAGCAAGTGGAGAGACATGGGACTCTCTTTTGGCAGCAGTCACAATTGACACAGATTAAACATCAAACAAGACAGGACCAAATTCTTCCTCTTATTTGTGCTGATTTACTCCAATCTGCCTATAACTTTCTGTGAGTGTGATAGCCCATGCTGGATCTATTACTCCAGAAGAGGTCTTTTTCAACACAAAGTAGAGATACTCTCCCAGTAAAACTTCGAGGAATGTGATTTGCCTTTGCTAAAGTAAAGGCACAAGAGTCTTGACACAATACAGAAACTTGGTATTCATTCTCAGGTTATAATATTTTAGTCATCTAATTCAGAAGCAGTAACTATCCTGCTTTATTCAGTTAGTCAAATTAATTCTGAAAAAAACCCCAACAAAAAAACCTCGACCCAAGTAGTGGAGATCAGACTAATATTTCTTAGACTAAAGTAGGCTGAATCACAAATACTGAAAGACACCATTAGAAATGGGAAGCTCCTCATGGAAAACTCTAAAATGGAGAGAGAGAAGACTAAATGTGTCTTGAGTCCTTTGCTATGAATATTCTCTATGGTGTGACCACACCACTCATTTTTTCCCCCCTAAGAGGCTATCTTAATTGTTCTTTGTACACTTCTAGGAACTGTTCCAAACACAGAGGTTATAAATCTACCATTTGTCAGTTTGGGCTTTATGTAAAACATGCATCTGGTGCTCTGCTGACATCCCAAAGCCTGTGATTCTTGACAGAGGATATGTATTTGTAGGTACCCAACCAGGTGGTCATGTTTAGAGTCTACATCCATGCACTGTACTCATGATTTATAATAAACATTCTCTCTGTTGGTCACCTATGGTTTAATTTGCTGCCTGTTGAATGGACTTGTGTTGTATGACAAAGTTTAAACACACATCAATGATTTTTAAGTCTCAGTATGTGAGCTGTGTAGGAATAGCAGTAATATTCCAGAAATTATTTTCTGAGCACCCATGTTACAGTGATTTTTAAGAAGTGCTTACTTGTGTTATTGTGTTGCAATTGTTCTCCTGGGCATCAACAGACGTTTTTCCCCTTCAAGTTGTGGATTTCAATAGATTAAAACGCTCATCAGTGTTAGCTATCTGCTGCAGAACCACCTGTCCCACCTGCAGAACTGCCCAATGATTGTTACCCAGACAAAAGACATACAAAGACTGCTTCAAACTCTGACTTCATTGTTTCAATATATAGCAGTATAAATCCAGCCCACATTTTGCAACTAATTTTTGCTAGGTCTCCCTGACAGAAACTGAGCTTTTTTTTCCCTCTTCCCCCCCCAGTAGTGTCCCTCATGCTTCACGTAGCTAATGTAGATTCTATCAAAAAGCATGATTTGTGATGTTTGTGTGTTACTGTTTACTTAAAAGTGCTAAAACCACCTTTTCTTATCAACAGGAAACTTTCAAGATATTTGAAAGCATGCCTTTAAATCTTCTGGCAGCAATAAAGCAAAAATGGCAGGTGGCTGTATGAAAGAAGCAGGATATGTTTATACTATAACTAACCATAGAGGGGGGAAAAAATTATATCGTATACAGTGGGCTGGAGTCTCATCTCATTTACAAATGTGCAAATCCAGAGTAATACTCTGTTAACACCAATGCTTTAAAAAAAAGTCAGAATTTACCTAAATGTGTGAATATAATATCAGACTGTATTTGCTCTGAAAAGAGCTCTATTAAATTTGTTTGTGTGAGGAGGGACAAAGGGCTGGTTCTCCCATTTTCCTGCTGACCCAGGCTTGAGCATGTGTTTGTTTGGTTGCCAGCGTACCACCAAGGAGCACATAAGTGATTTGAGAACCCACACTTCTCAATTTATGAAGCTGAACCTTCTCAAGTCTATAATACTGCTTAGATGCTTTATTGTTTGGATACACCCCTGTTTTTCTTGATACTGCCTACTGTTGTTCCAATGGTTAGACTATGAGAACAACTGAAGTCCAAGACTAAGAGCTTTCTCCTAACACTGTTTGGTGCAAGCCTAGGCCAGATTTGGTGATTAAAACCACAACACCACTGGTATTCCTGCTACTTTACTACCAGTGCTGAAACATTTCTGGAAAGTATTAAGTAACACCAACTGGCTCTTGTACTAGCTTTATAACAAGAGCTAGTACAACAAAGGTGCAAAGTCTGTGGGATGGGAAATCTAAAAAATTCAGATTTCCTTTGAAGAATAAAAGCTGAATTCTCTTGTCAGATAAAAAAGTTTGAAAAAAAAGTTATAACTGTCTTTTTTACATCTGTCCAGTCCTAGCCAGTCCTCTCAAACCATGCACAAGCAGAATCTGCAAAAAAGTAAAGCAACAGCTATGTTGGTAAGGTAATCCCCATACCTGCAGATCAGAAGCAGTTACCATTACGCAGGCCAGACACATCGGTAAGGACAGTGGACAAGATTTAGCTTTTTGTAATGCTTTTTACTTCTGCAAAATCTATGAGCATTTTGCAAACTAAGTCCTTGCTGCTGTTTTCCTGCATATTTTTTATATTGTACTTAAGTGGAATAAGGACTTTAAGGAATCTTAGGCTTGTCTGGTCTTTGATTTGGCAGAGTCTTTGAATCACAAAGGATTAAAATGCTTCAGAACTGGCAATATTTGAGAATTGTTTCCTTTATTCTTGTAGCTGGCTGTGGGAAAGGGGGAGGTATCACACCTGTTTTGATGCTAAAGGCCCCTTCTGTTACAAAGTGATTGTTCTTGGTTAAAAAATAAAATAAAAGTGCCCCCAAAGACTTGAAAGGCGGTAGTTTAACAAGCTACATTACTTCAACAGTTTTTCTCCCCCTGCCTTTTCCATCTAATAGACTCCTTGGTGCTAGTGACCAGAGTGACACTGGAGGCAGCAGGCAATGACACATTACAGGAATTCCTCTAACTGACTTTTATCCAGTGACTTTGAGTGCAGGTGTGAGCTGAATTGTGCAAGGTAGCTCAAACTCCCTCTCTCTGATTTCAGTCTTTCCAGGGGGTCAACTGCTTATGAAGAATATCCATTATTTATACCTTTCAAGAGAATTACATCAGCGGGAACATATGTATTCATGTAATAAAGCTAGAAAGTACCATGCAAAGCCACGCTGCTTTAAATATGTATGTGAAATACAGTAAGTCATGTATTGACTTGTACCTCTCTTACACCACTGACTTCAGCAGAAGCACACTGGCTGTAAGTCAGTAAAGTTGGCTCAGTGGACCTAATATGTGCCTGATTCAGCTAGCCCTGTTGGACATACAGCCGTGTACCTATATGTGATGTGTAGGCTCAGGACTCCAGTCCCTCTTTTATCTGCTGGTATCAGGAACGATGTGTGGTGACATGCTTTCTTCCTGGCCCTGGCTTAAGTGTCAGTAATCATGTATTGCATGCAAACACAGGGCAATCTGCGTCATTCCAGGAGATGAGGTGGGTCTCTGTCAAGGACTGCATTCACACATCACAGCAATTTAGTCTCTGCCCGCTGATCAACAGACACCTTGTCCTTCATTACAGAAATCAAATTTACATCTCCAGAAGCAATGGAAACTTAAATGTTGTTTCATCCTGACCTCTGGCTCTGACCTGTGGCATTACTTATCCGGAGCAACTACATTTCTCTTGGCTAAATTAATCAATTGCCCTTTCAGGGCAGGTCCCTTTCTTTCCTCAAGGAAGAAACTGCATCACATTAGCTACCAGTCAGCTTCAAACCTTTCATTTTGGAGTATGCTCAAAGAGAGACTAGCCAGAGAATCAATACACTAGGCCAGCACAATCTGGATTTCAGGTCAGCATGTGGAGAGAGAAATGGCACTTGTGAGACTGATGACCAGTGATCTGCTGTTTCTGGGTGAAGGGCAGACTTTTATCCTCAGTCTCCTGGACTTGTCTGCAGCAATCAACCCAGGGACGTTAGGACAGCAGTTTGCATGAGGGGTAGGGGGATACACCTTAACTGTTGCAAGTCTTGTTGGGAAACACATCCAAACCTCCAACTTCAGATCTCTCTAATTGTGAAGTCCTCCAAGGATCATTTTTATTTGTACCCTCTCCAGTATCTAATGCAGTCTGGAAGAGAAAGAATTAAAATGTGACAGACAAATGTTAACAGATTGATGTATATCAAGCAAGTGGGAAAAACATTTGCATGTTCCAGAAGCTAAAGGAGTGCTAAAAGACAGTGGTAGCATAAGTGAGAATGAATAGACCTGTTCCCAAAACAGTCTCATCTATGGGCTGGATAAAAAGCAAGGTTTCTGGTGAGTGACAGTTTTGGTTTAATGTCAGTCTAAGCTGGAAATTCAAAGCCACTTTTGAACTGTGATCTTGGTACCACAAAACCACCTTCTGGCATATAGGCAGGCTCTTGCTTTATATTGGGAGAACTTTTTTCACTGGAAAGCCTGCAACTGTCTCTAGCCCACAGCCTGAAGTACTCTCAGTTTGCAGGAGGTGTGATAATGAAGAATTTCAGTGAGATGGAAATTGCTCCAATTTAAAGATGGTTCAACCATTTCATATTGGATACTAAAATAAAATAATTTTAAATAAAGTATATTTAAATTTTTAGTCTAAAAAGTTGGACTTCATATGTGCAGTGTACAAATAGAACATCCCTATCAACATTTACTGAACTGGAAATCTTTCAGGATAAGCCCTCTGAAAATTAAAACAGACATCAGGTTACACATCTAGATGAAAGACTTGCACAGCTTTATACATACAATGCACTCAGAAGCCAATTTTCCAAAGCTTCAGTAAAAACATCTAATGTGTAAGTCTACATTGATAGCCCTATACATGAAAAATACAATATTTACTCTGTCTTATGGTATTACATTGGAGTCTTTATCACACGCTTAAAAAAATAAAAAAGCGGTAAGTCCAAGCCCTTTCACCAAAGGTATTTTAATGAGAATTTCAGCCAATACTTTTTGGCTGATTTTCACATAAAAGATGGTACAATATTTACATTACTGATTCAGAAACCTACTTATCTGCTCATAACCAGTGTAGTTCTGTATTTGTCTTTCATCCTGACATGATCTTTTGGCAGCCTTATCATTTTGAAATTCAGATAGTTAAAGTGACTTGTTTTGTTTCTTTCTTCCAAAGTTTGGTCATAGTAGACAATACTGTCATCTTGCTGTTATTCATGTCTAATTGAAGCACCATTTTCTGACTTTGCCTTCCATCTTTTCACTCAATCTTTCTGACAGCAACCCCGTTTTGCCACCCATCTCCCTGTACTACCAAGAGGCCTGACCGATGCGTGGTTTCGTTAAAGGGGTTCCACATTGACATCCCTTGTCTTCTGCTGCCATGACTCAACACTTGTAGTAATCTTCTCGGACCTTCTTGAAGCCAGCCAGCTTCCAATTCCCATGACATATTCAAAATACCTCTGGCTAATGTAGCTCTTCCAATCCTTAATTCTGACTATGTCACAGTATACGTAGATCCTTCCCAAAATCTCTGCTCCTACCTGCCTCCAATTCCACCCTTGTTTGGTCATAATTTCACTACCAGCTGTGATGCCAGTCTCAGTAATCAAGGGCCATAGATCCTTTCATATCTGCTGTATTCTATGTTGTCTGTTCTCAGTGCATCCGGATGACTATGTCATTAGTGTTCATGTTATGTTAATTAATGTTGCTGTAAATGTTTCATCTCAAGATTCTCTTCTATTGCGACAGCTATAGGAATTATTATCAGAATTAACTGTTGCTGATGGGCAGCCAATCCGACCATTAATATTTACTAATTTTACATGTTTAAGTAGCTTATACAAACAACTCAACTATGTGACCTCATGTTCCTGCCACTCACATGTTTTTCCTTCTAGATTTCTATGATTACAATACAAAATAGAAAGAGAAAAAACATTTCATATATTCTCATATCACGTGTAAAAATCATGTATTGTGTTTGTCCCAGGGGGGATTGTAAATTCATAGAGAAAGGGATGTCAATACATATTTCACAGCATTTAGCACAGTAAGGTATCAGTCTTACTTCAGCATCCGATTTTCTTAAATAAATTGCTTTAACTAGTCTAGAAAACCAATGTTAAGATGGCAAAATCCACCTAATTAGGTAGTCTAACTTTCTGAACAATTGAATGCACAGCATCTCTTCTTGTATCGTCATATATACCTGCTCTCATATATGCTGTGTGATGCTGAGCAAGCCGTTTCATGTCTCCCAAATATCTGAAAAATGGGTATATTTTGATAGATATGTAAAAGAATCTTAAGGGATTAATAATTCATGTACATAACCTTCTAAATGACCTAAGATCAAGAAGCCCTCTGATCAAAGCAGCGATTTGTATCGAGTATTACATACTCTTTGTATTGAAAATGGTTTATATCTGTTGTTTATTTTAGACTAGCTCCTTACCTTTAAAGAAGCTATATTCCTTTAGTGAACTATTGGGGGTGGTGAGGGAAACAAGTCAAAGGAGGTATTATTGGATTATTCACTCTTCTAGGACAGAACCTGTTTGTATAATCAGAGATATGCCTTAAGTGGTCTTTAAAGAAAATCAGATTTTGTTTAAAAAAGGGGAAGGAGGAGACTTCATTAACCAGACTGACAGGCTCCATAGATTTCTCAAGTGTTTAAATTAAGGATTGTGAGTTCTTGAAACTTGACAAGGAAAGCGGGATTGTCACTGCTGGCTGTCTGAACCAGAGGTAAGTGCAGATTAAGCTTTTCCTATCTCTATTATAAACATATTGCTCCTGTTCTCAAAAGTTCAGTGAAATAGGAAAGAGACTATTGTTTTTTATTATTTGAAAAAAATATACTACATTTTTAAAGTGTCAGCTAAATTTCTAAAGTACTAAAAGTGCTCAGACACTGCTCATTATTATTCTAGTGGTAACTATTTGGCACGACACAAATTCCTTAAAGAAATAAAATTGAAATCAATCATATCTGGACACCTAGAACCAAATTATAAGAGCACTCATGATGAGCATGGCATACTTTAAAATTTATTCAACCATTTCTGTTGATCTTTCTGGAATTATTTATGTATCTGGGTTCAACCGATGTTGGATTCATGTTGTACTCGTGTGGCATGTTTTCTGAAAGACCAATTCTTGCACAGTGTGACTCTCTCTGCTTGTTCTTATGGATGCAAGTCTGGCAGAACAGCATGAATTTAGAAAGCGTTACAAAAAATTTACATTGTTTGGAGGGAATTTTTTTCCAGATGCATTTAGGAAAAGTAGGTTTTGGTGAACTGGCAAGAGTCGGCATCTCCTGAAGCAAAGCCTGGTCAAACCTTGGTTTATGCAGGCTTTGCGTTCAGAAGAGCTGGAGAAGAGCTTCCTTTGACTACTCAGTCCTACTCAGGATTCATGAAAACAGAGTAATTTTGTGTCCAGAACAATTATTGATACAGAATTATAAACTAATCAGGTAGTTGTTACAGAATTAGATTTCATCTAGCAACATGGATGTCAGAGGACATACAGGTGGCTCAAAGCAACTACCGGATCCCTCTCAAACTGACATTGAAATGGTCTCATGCCTTCATCACACCTATCAAGCACCATTGCTGAAGATACTGGGAAGCAGTTATATTTGTTTATGCCCCCTTGTGTCTGGCAGAAACTTTTAAAAGCTGCAAAAATTTTGATTTTTTTTCCAAGAAATAATTAGGCCCATGTACATTCTAAGAAAGCACAGTTTTTATAACAGTATCCTGTTTAAATTCATACTACTCCCCCCTTACCCTGAGGATGAAAAACAGTTCATTAGGGCTTTTTATTTTTTTAAGAAAAAAAGGTACATGTTGCAGATGTTCATGGGTCTGATAACTTCTTACAGAGAACACCTTACTCACATGCTTTTGTTAGACAATGGCCAAAAGCAAATTAAACATGATACTTAAAGAGGTTCATACCGTGCCCACACATTTGATTTTATAATGCCCTCCCAAATGCTTCTATTTCTTTCAATAGGGGAAAACATGCCTTGGCTGCTTCTGTCACCTGGCTGAAGAATAAAAAAAAATAAATAAAAAAAAAGTTACTGTGTGCAGTTAATATCGAACAGCAGCCATCTCCAGATGATCCCTGCTGCATCCAATTTCTGCCAAAATGCTTTCTGTTAAACCTCCATCAAACAGACACACGGCGCACAAAAGAAAACCTCATCACCAAGGGAAACTAATCCACCGGTGCGCAATGTAAGCCTGTCAACTTTTTATTATAAGAAGTCATCACTCATTTCAGTGAAGATTAAAAGTATGACTAAATTGAGAAAATCCTCTTAGCCATTCGGAATTTTAATAGAGGAGAAAAGGGGGTGAGTAAAATTTGAACTGTATGTGCGTGTGTGCCTATATATCTATCTATATATGTGTGTATGAATCAAATATATAAAATTACATATATATCTCCACACACAAGTTGTATTTTTTATATATATATACACACACATACAGTAGGAGAATGAATGTTGGAAATAAGATGCTTAGAGCTGTCCTCTCATTGCCCCACAAAAATAGACTACCAAAAATTCATACATAAACATGCAGCCTTGTAGTACGTTTTCTCAGTTACCACAGACAAACAGTTTCTGATTCAGACGAGCTTAAGAGATAAGAATGGAAAATGAGTCCTCACAGCTTTAATTACATCGCCACTGGCAACAAGGTGTTACAGTGGCAGAATGACAATTGCTTTTACTCAGAGTATGGATTCAGGGTCAATATGCTATTTCATCCTAGTACACCACAGCAGATGAGCACCATGTTGTTTCTGTATTGGCCTTGCACTACTTTATCCCTGCAGGTAAAGTTGGTCTGATGTGCAATTAGAATTACAGATGTGTATTTAGCTAGTGCTTGCTTTTGCAGATTATGGTGAAGACTGTAAGTTTCACTTAAGCTGTCATTGAAGATGTGGGTAATCTTTTGCATTTAGAGACCATAATCATCTTCCCATTCCAAAGATTTAGCTGGTGTTAAAGAAGAATTATTGCTGTAGTCACTTTAAAGTTTGAAAGTGATCAGATGTTATCTTCAAAGCCTTTAACTGCTTATTCAAAATAGCCAAAAAAACTTAAAAGTTACGTAACTCCCAGCAGCCCTCCACCTGCTCCCCCAATCACTGTCTCCTAAGTTTTCATATCGATACCAACATTCACAAAAATAACTTGAAGAGATTAATAGCAGGATTTTTAAGGAAACAGTAGAATAAATGGCCACATTTCACAAAAGACAAACACATATACACCTGAAGTTAAGTCCTCTACTACCAAGAAGATAAACTGCAACTGAATCTTACCTTATTGCAGTTACACAGGCACCAACTGGCAATGAACTGAGTTGAAATTCTTTCTGCAAATCACTGAGGGCTGTAAGACCAGGCAACCTGCCTCTTAGAGCATAGCCGAACAGTGATGCTGACACCTTTGGGAGAGGCAGGGAAACCTGTCAGCAATTTCAGCGTCTCCTGGCCCTTTGATTAAGCCTTTTTTTCTTTCTTTTTTTTTTTTTTTTTTTTTTAACTTGCTAAACCTTTTTGCTATTCAAGTAGCCTGATTTGCGAGGGGTAGACAGCCAGTGAACTGCTGCTGCTTTCAAAGCCTACTTTACTTTCCATAACCTTCCCTTCCATCCAATGAAAAGCAACTGTAGCCTTTTACTAAGTAAATGAGCAAATATTTTCCCAGTGTTCACCAGGTTAGATCCCCATTTAATTAAACTGGCTCATTATGTCCCTATCTGATTAGCAGAGTAGAATCAATTATTCAATGCACAAACATGGCTGCAGGAGCTAGAGGTGTATACAGAGCTGTTCATTTAATTCCAAGGACACTAATTAGGTACAAAGCAAGCAATAACTTTAACAATTGCAGGCACAAGCATACATGCAGTACAGGACAAGGGGAAAAAAAACAGGCCTTCATTTTCTTAATAAGCTGGATTCTCGTCCCCCTAACAGGGTCAAGAAAAAACAGAAAGCCAGAGAGTATGAAATGTAGATCAAGAAAGCTAAGCATCCAGGAAATAACCCTTGGGATTTGCATATGTAATAGTGTGCTGCTACTTTTGTACTTTATAATCAAACAGTAGGCAATTATCCAAATTATTGACAGCAGATTTCTCATTTCAACTGCAAATTAAGGCCATTAATAAAGCTTTCTAATGCAAAAGTGACTAATTAACTAATGGAATGGAACTCTGAAGCCGTGATATCAAAACCAGTCCACCACATATTGTGGAAACACAGGGGAACTAATTAGTTTAATTATCAAAACAGCTAATTAAAATTACACAGTTGCCTAATTAGTTCTTTGCGTTTTTTCTCTGGTTTAATTGACAGGATGGAGTTAAATAGGTAACTGGTCTCAAAGAGGGAAAGGGAAAAAAGAAGGGGAAAAAAATGTGAGGACTAGCTTCTGCTGAATATTTTAGCTGATGATATCTCATTCGTGTGGCAGACCGGTAACAGGAAAATAAATGACTCTCATCCTTTTGGTAAGCAACTCCAAATTTTCTAGACATAAATCTGCCCTCAGAGTAAGCTATCTAAACAGATTTTCATGAAGTTAAAAGGCTTGGATGTCTTGATGCATCCAAAGGGTCAGGGCTGGCACATAATTTTGGGAGGACAGTCAAGAGTTTTTCTTTCAGGAAGTTAATTTTTCTCTTTGTTTTATTTATACCTTTTTGTATGTGTGGTGTTATAGTCATTGTCAAAAGACAGGCTGGAGAACAGTGGAACACAACATACTTTCCTTCAGTGTCTCATCAAAGGAGCCTCAAACAAAAGGAAATAAAATATGAAGTTTTGATATCTGAGCCTCAGAAGGTTCAAAGTTCAATTCTGGCTCTTATCTATGCTGCCCAACCCCCTTGTCTACAAGGTAGAGCTGGAAACTTTCAGAGAAAAAACATGCTAGCTGAATCAATGCTTGTAAAACTTGCAAAATATTTCTGCTTCATTCATAGCTCAGCCACTGATTTGATACGTGTCTCTATTCCAGCAAAAAAAAATTTTTTGTCTGTGTGTAGTATCTTCTTCCATTTATATCAGAAAGATTAAACCTAACCAAAACTGCAGTAAAGCTTATCTCAGCTCAAGCCCTTCTTCATGCTACAGCTTCTACCAATTTTATTAATGGTTTTAATAGATACCTGGGCTGCACTGATGTTAAAAAATAAAATAAGAAAATTATTATGTACTTATTAAATTAAAACCTAGCATAGTTAAGACCAAGATTTCTGGTTGTGAATTTAGCTGAAAATGCTGCACAGCATTGCTTAATTACTTTCCTAAACTTGGAAAAGCACAATGGAAAGAACTAAAAATAGGCAAACAGCAAGGGGTCCAATTCCTAAAGAAGCAAGGAGGATTTTCCATGTCTTGCTTGATTTGTAGTGGCTCAGCTACTCCAGTGAAACAGCTCTGGGGCCCCCAACGTTAGAAGGACATGGACCTGTTGGAGTGAGTCCAGAGGAGGGCCATGAAGATGATCAGAGGGCTGGAGCACCTCTCCTATGAAGACAGGCTGAGAGAGTTGGGGTTGTTCAGCCTGGAGAAAAGAAGGGTCTGGGGAGACCTTACAGCAGCCTTCCAGTACCTGAAGGGGCGTACAAGAAAGCTGGAGAGGGACTTTTTTACAAGGGCATGTAGCAATAGGACAAGGGGTAATGGCTTTAAACTGAAAGAGGGTAGATTTAGATTAGATATAAGGAAGAAATTCTTCACTATGGGGGTGGTGAGGCACAGGAACAGGTTGCCCAGAGAAGCTGTGGATGCCCCATCCCTGGAAGAAGTGTTCAACATGTTGGATGGGACTTTGAGCAACCTGGTGTAGTGGAATGTGTCCCTGACCATGGCAAGGGGGTTGGAGCTAGATGATCTTTAAGGTCCCTTCCAACCCAAACCATTCTATGGTTTTGCATAAATACCTAGATATATGTTTCATATGCTTACGTGCAGTTCACCAAAAGAAATAATTAATATATGTATTTCTTGCATTTAAATTATGCTTGCCCTATTTCTAGAACTATAAGGGGAATGAAACTTGTTTATACAAAGCAAGCCCCTTTACCAATGTTGCCAAAAAATGAGAGCTTACAGCAATTAAACATCAAGATTATAAAAATTATAGAAGGGCAAACAAGAATCTCAGTGTCAGAATACCAAAACCTCAGATAAGGACGTAGAAGAAATCAACATGTATGTCCTGAACCTGGATTACATATTGAAACCTTCCTCTTGAGGGAGTCTCCTGGGTGCTGAGACAAGGGTGAAACGAGCTGTGGAGGTGAGGGGTACTCCTAGCTGATGGAGACAGAGGATAGCATGGAAGGGTTTTATGGCCCTTCAGCTCTGTGGTGACTGCTCTGAGATAGCAGATTCCAGTTGTGATCGATATTGATACCTATATTGATAGGGAGCTGACATCCCAGATGGGAAAGGGGCCTTTGGGTCCAACTCCCATGTGGGACCACGTGGGCAATTGAAATCCAAGTTACTGTTATCAAACCCTTTCTATCTTTTCTTCAGCAGGACAAAACAGCAGAGGCTGGAGATGCTCATGAAGTACTTTGCCTGAGGCCCTTGCGTAGGAAAGAGCAGGTGAGTAGCTGGAACTACTCATGAATTAATTTAAGCTCGGTTCTGATGCCAATCTGTGTCATTTTGGGGTTATTGTTTTTCTTGCTGTGAATTTGGAAATGAGGAGGAATGTAAATGCAGAGCAAGTGTTGCAGTGGTGTGGAGCAAAGTGAATGGTGTATGGTAGGAGATATGTTTTGTCACGGTGTGGCAGGAGCAAGCAGCTGGCTTGCAGAGGAGGTATGTGAAATGCGCAGGAGCGGTGCTGTCCATGTGAGGAGAATTCACTGTGGCAAAGGCGAGTGCATTTCAGGACAGTAAGAGGAGATGCAGTTTTTGTTTTCTGGTGGTTTGCAGGACTGGTTTGTGCACTGGGTGGCTGAGATGGGCCAGGGACAGCACAGCCAAGCATGAGGATGTGTCAAAGGCACTCTGAGATGTGGCCAGAGAAGGCCTGCATCCACCATAGCGTGGGTATGAAGGTGAGAGATGTAATACCCCACATGGACCTGTACAGCCTCAGTTATCCTGTCTGAAAAAGGGTACAGTCCCTCACTGTAGAAACTATAGGCCTCGCTCAGCGCTAATGGCTGCGGGGACTTGATACCCCAGTGCCAGGCAGCCAAACCCCAACATAAGGACAAGGCATCTCTGGGAGCTATATTAGCCTTGGAAAGACACAGTCCATTGCATTGCATTAACACACATCTCTCCTTTCTTGACAAGTTGGCACAACCAGCCATGCTAACATGGTGCTGCCGCTTCTCCCCATCTTTCTAAATGTGGAGCAGGGGGTCAGGAAGGCAGAGAGGCTCTGCAGCCTGGCACTCACAGGGAGAGGGAGCTCAGCTTCCCGGCAAGCACCCAGCAAACAGAACACAGTGGGTCCTGCATTTGCATAGATTTACACAAATTTGCATACCAGTGTGGAAAGAGAGCAGCTGGGAAAGAGGAAGAGAAAGACACCAGAGTTTCATTGTTTCAAAAAAACTGCTCCCCCTCAAGCACTTCATTACTTAAGCCACCCCTTCCTCCTCCAATTTGCTGTTTGCTCCATTTGCTGAGGAATTAGGGACAGCCAGCCAGCCTTGCTCAGTGCAACTCCTATCAGCTAACCCAAAATACAGATGTCTAGATCGTGGTCCTAGGGCATGTTCCCCATTGGCTGTGATCCTTGCTCCTGTAATTAAGTTCAAAATGTTTTGTGGTTGGTTTTCTTTTTTTTTTTTGTGGTTTCTCCCCCACCCCGACTCCCCAAGGCTTTATGACTTTGAGAAATAGGAACTTCCTTTATTTTAGGACAATCCTTTGCATACTTAAGGATGCCAGCTTTGGAGCAGGGGAATGTGCGGATGCTTCAAAGAAATCACTGGATTTTTTTTTTCCTCTAAATAGGATGTTAAAGACTAGTTTTCCTTGATGCTCTCAGGAACAGATTAACTTAATTACTGAACCCCTCCTCCTTCAAACCAGCTTGAGGCATTGTTTTTGGCAAAGTTATAAATGACTGAAAATCAGAGGTTATAATTGAGAATGTTAAGCAGCCATAACTTTAGTTTTCATTATCAGCTCCATCTACAATACTTCACAGTACTTTTTGACATAAAATGTAGACTGAGGCCATGAAAAGAGCAAAGCAAAGAGGGCTTGTATTTATCACTTTGATATCATTCTTATTTAAGCATTACTTAACTAGCAGAACATCAGGCAGAGTTTGTTGCTGACTACAGCTTGCACTTCAGAACCGCTGTCTCCCCAAAGAAATGATGACCTGGTAAGTGTGCCCACATCCTTACATAACAGTATTTATAATCAAAGGGTAAAATTATATGGCCCCAAATATGCTTGGCAGACAGAGAGCTTTGTGAATCATCTAGTGAGACTCCTCATCTAATAGAGGGTGGTAAGGATCATGTGAGTGGAGGGTAATAAAAAAATGGTAGTCACGTATGTTTCTCTTCAAGAGCCAGATGCTGGAGGAAAGTGATTCCACTCTAATTTTCTTTCTCTTGCTCTATTTTTTTTTAGTCTTTTTAATGTATATTTGTGGTCTTCATTGCTGTGGAGGAAAGCCTGAAAACGTGACCCCAAAGTACTCTAGAGGCTCAAAATCTATTGCTTTTCTTAAAGAGAATTTCTTGATTTAGCAGACTGTTGTGTCTGACTTGTGATTTAAAAAAAAAAAAATCCTTCATAATGTTGTGTTAGGAAAGGATGTGAGGCTTGGCAGCATGAGAACAGAAGCAATGTTGTAGAGAAGTTAATTTGTACAGCTGTAGCTATAGCTAATACAGAGTTGGATGCTTGGAGTTACACTGTAATGTCCTCAATACAACATAAGATTAGATATCAAGAACATCTAAATTGTTGTTCTGACACTTATACTGAGTTGCTGCTTAGCCACAAATCACACACACTCTGTTTTTCCTGGTTTTGTCTGTTGGGGTGAATATTTTCCGCCTGTACTGGTGCGATGTGGTTACTTGCATTAATCTGTTCCTTTCTGTTTGGTCCTTTTGGAGGTATTATATATATCTAATCCTTAACATCCGTTCTAAGTATCTTACATGGATGCCTAGAAAGAATACAGGAGAAAGGCCAAATCCTTCCATCACGACCACAAAATAGTAACTGGGCTGTTTGACAGAAGCTAAGTCAATGGGGTGCTGTATTACCATCAACAGCTCCAGCAAACTGGCATCTTGCTGGAGGGAGTACTGTGGAAAGTGTGCCCAGCTGTAGATGCTGGGTGCACAAGAAGGTGGTGAATTTTAACAGTGCGCTTCTGAAAGAGAGAAAAATTGTTTGCATTATTTGCAGCAAGTGCGACCTGAATGGTTATACAATATACATCTATGATTAGCAAAGAAAAGCTGTGTTTAGAAGGAGGTGAGGGATTCATCACACAATCTACTACAAGCATGGGTTTAATGCTGTCTGACATCTCAAGCCCAAGAGTTGGGTGTCTAAGTTAAGTGAATTGTCAAAATTTCTTTGGTGTTTGAAGAGATGAATAGGTGCACGGTAAAGGATGAGTATGTAGGTGCATCCCAAAGTGTCTAACTCTCCCCATTGCCTACAAAGGGAGATAGAGGACACTGATAGTTGTGGTTAGGTGAGATGAAACTGGGCCCAAGCATCTAGTTGCAGGTGCCTAGGTGATAAGCTTTCTGCATAGTCAGTTGAGAGGGGATGATTTCTTCTGAGAATAATTGAGACCATTTCAGCTAGGCTCCCATTCTAAGTCATTCACCGAAAAAGTTGTCCATACCTTTACCTGTATACCTCTACCTATATAGGATGTCTGCATTCTGAACTGGGTGACTAAGCTAAAACCTGAATACCCACTGACAGTGCAACTTATAACAGCATGAGTATTCCTGTAGTTCCTGAAGCCATGCCTACAAAAGGCAAGGTTTTGTTGCAACACTGATTTCTAGCCTCCTGTTGACGGAAGCTTTCATATCAATCTCCAGCAAATAATGGTATATATTTTGGCTTGACCATATTTGTACTCTTAAAATGCTTGGTGATGATTGCACATGCTTTTACATTAGTGATTATCAACAAATAAACACTTTGGGCTCTTTCACAGTTCCTACAGAAACTGAAATAATATTTTATGTTTTGAACTCTTGCAAGTACCTAATTTCATGAGTGCATGGACTAAATAATCCAGGAATAAAATTAGGGCAATATCCATGCTTCCCTATCAGCTCCTCTCAGGCTGCTGTGGGGCAAAGGGCTTTTTCTGCATTAATTACGTCCAGTGTGCTGAGAGGTTTGGCTAGAGCCTTAGCCAATACAGCTTGGCGAGGGTCTGACATGACTAGCCAAGCTTTTCTCCCCACTGACCTGACTACCAGGGCTGACAGCTGCAAGGTCCTGTTGTCCTCAAATGGAATTTTTCAAAGGTTCCTTCTCAAACTGTTGCCACCGCCTGTCATAGAGCAAGCCCCACTTTCTCGGTCAGCGGTTTTGTGTACATCACATGTATTTGCCAGCCCAACCTTGTAAATTCTGTGCCCAAAGAGACTGCTTTGAATGAAGTCATTCAATAATTCACATGTGAGCATGTGCAACCTTTAGTGCCCTCTTTTTGTCCCAGTTGAGTTGATTCTTCAGACTTATACTGAAGCAGCTGATCTGTATATCCATTAGATTGGCAGGATGCTGTGTAACACAGCTCACACAGCATATGGCCTGATGGTTTGAGAAGGTGCAAAGTTGTTAACCCTGCCACTGCCTTCCAGAGGTGCTGAATTTAGAGAATAAAAAAAAATCACTGCTGCAACACTGTTTCAAGCAGTTTTTCTTTAGGCAAAGTACCACGTCCCTCTTCTGGGATGGCAGAATATGTTGTGTATATTAGTGACCACCACCTGTGTGTCTGGGATAGTATCTTTATTGGTTAACATAACCTCCTGTGTCACTGAATGCTGAGAAAATACCTGCATCGGTAATGCTGAACCCTGGCATAAGTAGGGAACTCGCTCTGCTAGTACCTTTCTCCAGTGTGGGCTGCCAACCTCAGACTATCCTTCTCTCATCTCATTCAGAATTCTGGCCTTCATTATTAATTAGAGGTCAACTTTATACTGCCATTGATTAAGTTATTCACTAACACCTGTTTAAATTATCAGGCCAAAATTGAAACTTCAATAATAAACTTGCCCTGAGTTATGGCATGAGGATGAAAGTCAAAATCGAACCTTCACCTAGGCAGGAATTGTACTTGTAATAAGGCAAGGAAAATGTTGGGCACAAACATCAGGATTTCACACTTGAAGTCTAAGTTGATGAAAGATTATGAAAATGCAGGATGGTTGTCATGATGTGTGGTAGAAAAAGTGAGATGGATGAAGATTAGATCAAACTAAAAAGAGGATAAAAGTCATCATCTGCGAGGCGAGAGTTGCTGTCCTGTATAAATGGGAAAGTATATGTAATGGCATGGTTCTTAATATCAGGATTCAGACTCATTTCAATGTTTATCTAATTATATGAAAAGATGGTTGCAAGAGACATTGCTTGGGAATTGAAGACTTGGTTGATTCCCTGAACAGGAAGAGTTTTAGCCATAGTGCTACATAGTAGTCTATTTTGAAGGGTACTGTTATCCTAAGTAACGGTGTATCTTTTTGTTATTAAACGTGGTCTATCACTTGTTAAGCCAAAATATCAATAGTTGTGTTAGTAAGGAAAGGATGTTGCCTGCTTCTTATGTCTTCCAGTCTGATGCAAGCCCTGGTGTCTTCTGCTTTCTTCTCTTGGTGAAAAGGGTAAAATGCTGCCCCAGGGCTGTTTGCATCGTGATTTGTTTAGAACTTGAGATGAACAGGGCCACTGGAGGGGAAAGCAGTCTGCTTTAGTCTGTGGGTGAACACAAATGAACTGAGCTACACTGAGGGTTTAATTTGCATAACCTATGTAACCATAGTTATAATTTTAGGAATCCCTGTAACTCGCTCTGAAAAGGTTACCTTTGGGAAATTAACTTAAAGGGGAAGGAAAAGGCTAGTAACTAGTTGGGGACTCTGCATCCCTGATAGTGAGCGCCATACTTGTAGGCTTGTATAATGATGCTTTTTTCTCCAGTGAACGTTGAACAGAGCTTGAAGAAATCTTACGGAAGAAGGGAAGTTGCAGAGAGGTTTGTGCGAGGAAATTACAGCGCAGGGCTGAAGCCGCTCCAGCCTTTGCCACTGCTGACATCCAAAGTCATTGCAATTTTGCTACATGTTGGCAAGAAGTTAAGACTAAGTAACACTTTCCCAGGGCCTGGAGGCAGATCCGAGTAAATTCCTTGTCTTCAGTGGTGCAAATAGGTGATGTTCTGTTCATTGCTTGCCATAGTGGCTGGAGAAAGGAAAGCAACGTTGTAAGAGTCACTTTCACAAGGGACCCAGTTACTAAACTTCTGCTAACATTTTTCTGTGTACAGGTGCAAATATGGATATGAAGCACATGCTGTGCTTCTCTTGATGATAGTGTGTTTCTTTCACACTTAATAAAGGTCTTTTAGTTTTATCCACAATGGATGGTTGCAAGTAGAAAGGTATTGGATGTTGATGATATTCAAGAAACATTTCAGTGATCCTAGGGATTTCTTGGGGGATCCTTGGAGGTGTTTGCACAGATGGTACTTTGTTTTAGAGAGAACTTCTGTTTTTTTAAATCTGATTAATGTGGCTTTTGACTTTTCTTGGTTGTGGATTATGCTTTAGATGCAAAGCGGTGTCATTTAGATAAGACGTTTAAAAATACTACGGAACTGATGGCTTTGTGTTTAAAGTGGTTGCTGTTTCAAAATAAGCACTAGCAAATATGCTCAACAGCAAACTTCTGAGAGAATTGTTCCTAATGGAATCAATTTTAGGGAAAGGAATTTCAGGATATCCTGGAGTGATCTAGTGAGTGATAGGGCAAGCAGCAGTAGGATGGCTAAAGCCTGGTTTCATTTCAGAAATCTGTGGCAAACAGTAAAAGTAGCATGAAGGAGAGGGGTTGGAAGATAAAGAAAAAGAGGCAAAACAATAGAAAGAAAAGCAAAGAAAGTGAGATGATTTATCTTTGCAGAAAGTGCCTTTTGTCAGACTTTCACAAGAAATGCTGCCTCTTGTTGAAGAACAGTCAGGAATCAGGACACAGCAGCAGACCTAAGAGAAGAATCCCCCCAGCTGAGAAAAATGTTAAGCTTTTTTTCTATTAAAAAAGAAAAAGCATTTCCAGGGGCTTCCCTCCACCCTCCCCAGCCCTCACACTAATAATGTCCTGGTTCATGTAGTGCCCACATCTGACTACTGGGAAACACAGACTTCTGCTTCTATTTGTAACAGTCAAGAAGAGCAGCAGCACTGTAGCATGTTTATGAGTGCGTATTGTTTTGCCTCATTGAGGGACACTTCTCCCTGGGGATAGGAGTTCATTTATCTTCATGTTAGCTCCAGAGGGAAATTGTCTTGAGCAGAGAACAGTTAGTTGTAGTATGCTGTGTATGTATGTGCCATTTTTTGATGTAGTTCACTGACAGCTAGTAACTGGACCTAATCCGTCAAACTCATTTCACCTAAGACCTAAAGTATAACTCCAATTCTGATCTTTAAGGTAAAAGCATCACAAAGCTACTTGGCTCCTAACCTTCTGTTTTTCAGTAAATAATACCTTTTCTTCCCTCCTATTTTTTTTTTTTCTTATTTCATCTTCAGAAACACTGCTTCTTTCAGTCACTGATGTTTTGGTGTTCTGTGCTTGTTTGCAGCAAAAAAAAAAAAGTAACCGGTAGTACTATACAAACTGTTTATTTGTGACTGCATTAACATATGTTATGTAGCTGAACCCCTATCCTTACCTCTTACAGAGTTGATCCTAATTGGGTGTTTCTTACCAGTTTGCTACCTTAGGTTATACCTTTCAGATTAATTAGAAAACTGGAGTCACTTACAGTTGTTAAAGATTCCTCAACAATTTTAGAAAAACAGGAGTCTTGATTGTAGGAATTGTTTGTTATCTAGGTAATAGC
Source organism: Aptenodytes forsteri (assembly GCF_000699145.1). Taxonomy (NCBI): domain Eukaryota; kingdom Metazoa; phylum Chordata; class Aves; order Sphenisciformes; family Spheniscidae; genus Aptenodytes; species Aptenodytes forsteri. The sequence goes on from NW_008795252.1 coordinate 4,368,757, forward strand.
TATTAGTGAACAGGATCCCTAACTACAGGCTCCCTTTGGCTACTTCTCTTTCCTCTGATGGACTGGGAAAAAGCAGAGAGAGAAATTGCTCCACACCTCAAATTCTACCTCTAAGTTTAAGAAAGATCTTTCTCACCCTCTTGAAATAGATCTTGTTTGTCTAGTTTCTGGTTTCAATTTTTTTAAACTGTTGCAGGGTTGGTAGTGTCCTCTTTATTCTTCTTTTATTTTGCAAGCTGTCAAAAATATGCTAGATAGAAGCTGAAAATGCAACACGACATTCTTTTGATGTTGAAACACTTCATGACCAAAAGCTTGTCGTCTTCCCGTATAATTTTTATTGCTTCTGGTGGCACTATAGCATACACAGAGATTTGCACTAGAAAAAAGGGAGAGCAGCTGACAAGGATCATTCTTTACAGACTGGACCTAAAAAGACCATCAGAAGATGCTGTTTCTTATCTCTTCATCCATTGCTTACTTCTAAAAAGAAGGCTATTATATACCTTTATAAATATTAATAAATGGGAGTGGCTGGGGGGATGATAAGGGGGGGGCCAAGGGGCAGTGCTGTGCTTCTGAAATATCCTCTCGCTAGTGCTAAAATTGCCTAGTTGTGACAGTTTTTCAGGGTACATTACACTTGTTTCATGTGGCTGAACCAAAGATTTTCAGTTTGAGATCTTAGCCCAGGTATGAGGTTTAAGTGTTATTTGGCTTCACTTTGGCCAAGGATTGTATGATCTTTTGGTGGGTTTTTTTTTGTTTTTTTTCTGTTTGTTTGTGTTTGTGTGGGTGGTTTTGGTTTTTTTAATGATCAAGAGGCATAGAAATACTTCAAATCTAAAAGTAAGGAGTAAAGTATATTGTGTTGCTCTCAGCATCAGGCCAGGTAAATGCTTTCTAAAAATTTCTGTTCTACTTCTATTGGATGTGTTATTCTTCACAACCCTTAATAAACAGATGTACACAATGCATGTTACATGAAATTATAGTTTTTGCACATTAAATGATTAGAGAGTATTGAACTGGGTTTGCATTACTGCACAAGTACTGTCCCATAAGAAATCTTATCCTAAAGCCCCAACAACTCATTTCTGTTAGCAGCAGTTTCTTTATTGCCTACTGGGCTGTCTTTCAGAATTAAGGTTTTATGGAAGAAGTTGGAGGTACATGGAAGAAGTTGGAGGTACATAGCAGTTCCATATGCAAAGATTGCTATTAGCATTGCATTTTACTTCTGGCGAAGTGTTGACTGTATAAAAGCAAGGGAATAAAGGATGACTTTTGCAATTACTTTGCCCGGGACATGGCTGAAGGAATCATGCTAGAGTAAAGTATATTACACCTAAGTTGATGATATGAAGCACAATTGCTGGATACCATTGTGAGAACTGTAGGGAAAAACAGAGGTGGTGTTTAACTAAATACAGCTGAATGCATGAGTCTTGACAATGCTTTCAACCCAGAGAAAGCATAAGCATGGTGGCTTAGTACCACAAGCAATGCTAGCACTCCCCTGAGGTCAGGAAGCACTTGTTGCAGCCTTGAGCTTGCTCTTATGCAGGAGAATTTCAAGAGAAAAGTGTTCTGGGTAATTCCTTGGAGAAGGTAAACCACAGTTTATTTTCTCTGAAGTTGCATAGCTGTGGGGTATTTTATTGACAATCTTGTATGATGCAAGACTTTTCTCCTGAAAATCAGCTTTTTTTTTAATACAAAATTGTGCTAAACTGCTGTATTTACAGTAATTACAGCGATTGATTTAACTAATATATATATAATGAAAGTGCTAGAATTAAAGATGCCAATGGAACTTTAATTTTATTCCCTTTGCATATGCACTATAATATAGTCTTTAATTATGTATTTACTACTCTATTCTTACAGCTTTATCTCTGCACGTATCCAGAATATTCTGACTACATTATTTACCTGTAGGTCCTCTACCGCTCTGAAGTCTTGATATCACTTCTCGGTTTAAATTCTAGTACACAGTCAGACTTTGCTTGTGCTCTAGGAGTTTGCATACCTAGCAAGCTTGCTATTTCTGGTTTTATTTCATGCATTATAACTGTACTATGCACTCTTTGCTCAGCTTCCAACTGAAGTTGTGCTTATGTTCTGCATCTCTTCTTTTCTGGAGATGTGAAGGCCCACATTTAGTAGTATGGAAAGCTTGTGGACAATGCCAAGATGTTGGTCAAGCAGGGTCATACCGAAAATGCTGTAGAGTGTTGGGTTCCAGCACATGCTATGGAGGTAGAAAGATGGAAACAGGACTTCTGGTGGTGCATCATCCATTCTCTATCCAGAGATGAATCAGAAGAAATTTTGCTACAGGACATCACCCCCCAAATAGTGCTGTCTAAAGCATGATGGTCATCAGGGTGATGATATCAACTGTTGTATGATGCGGTGCCTGAGAGCCATGAGTTCTTTCATAGACAGGACACATCGCTAATATGTTGCTGTGATGGAAATGTCCCTGAAAGCTCAGCTTGCCATCAGGGAAGGCTGTAGGGAATCATTACATTAACCATAGAAGTTGTTGTCTGCATAGCTTGACTCACACATGATAGATATTTTCTCCTAAAAAAAGCAGATGTAAACCTCATAAAATCGCATACTAGTTTTTGAACTCTTGTTCCTCTTTCCTCTAAATTGCTACCTCTCTCAACACGTTAAAATGATGAGGATCTTGTTTGGGAGGATGCAAGAACTAGGCTGACAGTTATAGCACATCTCTCTTCCCCAGTATTCTCTCATTCCCTTCAATTGAGCACCATCCGCCTCTGTTGATATTGGGGATCCTGAAGCAGTTGCTTGTTACTTAATCTATTTGAACATATGTCCCCCTCCAACATGATGTTGGTGCACACGCTAACTGTACTAAATTAAAAATGAGCACTTATCACATCTGTGTTGCTTGAGAATCACAGTGTGACCATAAGATCTCATAGTTATGATATACATAGCGCATTTTAATCAAACCAACAATTAACTTGGATTGTCTGTGCAAATTTGTTATCAGTCAGGCTTTTCTTATCAGTATAAATCTCTGAATGGTGATTTTTATCACTGCAAATGTATTTAAAAAAAAGCAATTGAAGTAATAGATAGGAAACACATTGCACAAAGCTATTAACACCATTAACTCCCAATATGCTTCAAATTCATTGAAAACCTGAATTAACAGTACAGTTTATTTTTAACATGCCTGCACAAGATCTAAAATTTTAGATATAAGATATATCTAAAATATAGACATAATTCTAACTTTGCAAAATAGGGAAGCCCTCTCTGAAGGTCTCAAAACTATGGCTATCGCCTTCCAACTGCTCAGAAGTTTCACAGCCTGGCAAATCAAAACAACAGATATCTATTGGTCTCTCCTTAACTTTTTGGCCTGACTGGCCATAGAAAGGAAAACTCTGTGGCCAGAAATGACAGGTTTGTTTGTTTTGGTTTTTGTTTTTTTTTTTTTCCCCAAACAGTCTAAGCTGAGCTGTTTCTTGCCTTTCAATTCAAGCCTTTGCTGTTTGCACAGCACACTTTAAAAAAAAAAAAAAAATAGACTGTTGCTTAATTCTAGAATTCTTTTAATTTCTACTCTTAAGTCAGTGTCTCAGTTCAGTGAAGCTTTATCCTCCGTTTGGTTTCACAGTTTCTGACAGATCCACAGAGCATGTGTACTGCCTGCTGACAAGAAACACCATCATCCCCAGGCTGTGATGCTGACAGCGCCAAAGCAAAAGCACAAGTATCATGTATTTAGAAACTCAGGAAAGCACACAATACATATGTGTCAAGAACTACAGAATGAAAACAGAGAGCCTTTAATGTCCCTCAAGGCAGGGTCATGTGTTACCACTGGTGTTTGCTACCCTGGTGAAAATCATATCTGCCTTTCTACATAAAACTGCTTGTTAGAAAAATGTTGAGAGACCTTCCACCATGAATTGACATCCTCCAATATTCTTTCTTCAAAGAATATGCACAAGACAGCCTGCAGGAATTTAACTGAGATGGGGTATCCTATAGGCTGCATTGACAGAGGGTTTTAAGCTGCCTCTAGCTAATGATAAGTTTATGTCCATTACTTTTGCAGATTCTAAGCAGAAACCAGTATGCAGTTGTAACACAAGCTAGGTATTTTGGTGGGGTTTTTTGTAGATCAACTGTGTGTAGATGATGGTCATGCAGTACAGTGTAGAAGTACTTTTTTCCTCTAATAAACTCCAAGACCACCTGCAAAGAAACCTGGGGGAAACACAAGCATAAATATATTCACTGTCCTCCAAGGAATGGCAAGACTTGCAAGACATAGATAGCAATGAGCTCTAAAAGGGAAGTTTGCACCTCCACTCTAATAGGCCAACAGTTGATATCTGCAGCTAGTAAACAGGGCTAGCAATTGGCTAGCAATGGTTGTGTATTTCTCACAGCTCGTAGAGTTCTTGTGCTGATACCCTGTTCCTACAGCTCAAGACTAAACTACAGACTTTCTTTGACATCAAAGGAAATATTTACATCAGGCTGAAGTTCTACAGCTGTTCCTGGGCATAATAGCTCTGCAGTACCATTCTCCAGTGCCAGCTGGTGCTTGTTTCATGAGCCCAGAAATGACTTTTTAGGGAGAGGCTGTTCCAGAAAACTGTTGCTCTTGAAGCCACTATTCACTCCATGCCTTTCACAGTCGCCAAAAGGGATCTGGAAATGTAAGCAGAGAGAAGCAGCAGTAGTTATTATGGCTGGTCTTGCAAATAATTCAACCAGGAATGCTTGGTGGTGTCATAGGAGCTGGCCTGAAAGCTGCTGCTGTTCTGGTGACAGCGTATTAGATAAAATAGGCACGTTACCTACTGCCAGCACTGCCATATGGCAGGGGGGGGGATTTATGGGTGTGGCATTCATGCTGATCTGCTGAGAGTCTGAGAATCATATCATCTACTTCAAGGAATGGCAAGGAAGATGAGTATCTGGGGATGTTGATCCCTAGATGAGAAAAGCAATTGGTTCTCCTTAACTTCTGTTATGTCTGTTATGCCACCAATCCCAGAAATGCCTTAGGTAGGCAGTAACACAGAGGAGAGTAAGTTACCTGGTCATGTAGCTGTACTCATATGTGAGAGATCATCCTCCTTCTCCCTCTCCCTTCTTTACATCTTCTCATTATGTGACTCTTAGTAAATGCAACTGTTAGTTTGGACAGGCCAGTTAGTACAAAGCAGTTACAGCAAAGCCTTGTAGTAAATCTCCTTACATAGACAAGCCCTCGGATAAATAAATCAACCTCTTGTGACTTTTTCAACCTGTGGTGTTCACAATTTGTTGCAATGACATTTGAGGCATTATTCATGGGTACGAAGGATCTCATTCACTAGGCTTAGCCCTTTGAAGTGATCATTTACATGCGCTGGCTTGTTTCTGGGTATTTTGAGCTCTGCTCTGACACTGATTCTTGCCATTTCCTTAGGCAATAACATAGGTTTCTCTGTTATTTACTTAGGACCTAGAAAACTGATGCTGGCCATATGATAGCAAATAATATGTTCACTGTCACTGAATTTCTTCTGTATACTGGAAATTTGAAATTCTTGAAACACTGAAAAATATTTGAGCTCTTGCCCCTCTCAGTATTGACCCAATGAGGTCAATACTCCCCAGAGCTGCGTGGCTAAGAGCAGAGCCACTCTCAAGCACAGGCTAAACAAGCAGTTTAGGGCAGCAAAATAGCCATGGTTCCCTTGTGGATTTTGGCATTATTCTAGAGCCCCAGGAAGCTGGGTTGCTACATCTGCTAAACCAGTGAAGAGTCTGTAAGATGGCAACTTTGACTAGAGGGGTTAGTAGTAAAAATCTTTGTCTTTTTCTGCAAGAGACCAGAATCTCTGGAATTGTTCTACCAGCCTCCATCATTACATCTCTTCTCCTCAATCTAGAAGAGTTTATCTGACCCACTTATCTTGTTTATGCTGCTGAGCACCCACTAGTAAACTCTGTTGGGAAGCGTGAACAAAATTATTGTACAAGCCTTGCCTCCTCTCCTCCTCCTCCTCCTTTTTACCTTTCACTCACCCTCTACCTCTTTTACTTCAGCTAGTTTTGCTGTCAGCTAGATGCAAGGACCGACTGGGTTTTGGCTCCTGCTACTTGTTCTCTACTTCATTCATAGTACAACACCAGGGCAGAATCTTGTCTAGTGCTTAAAGTTTTATACTGTGTCTTGGATGTGTAAAGGGATGCTGAGTGTGATCATTCCCTGTGCTTAAAAACCAAATGGTACTGATGAGTGGAGGGACTTAGGGAATTTATAATTGGGAACCTGGTTGCCAAGTTCAGAATAAAATTGTGGGTGGAAAATTCCACTCAGACAGATGCTATCTGGTACCAATAATAGTTTCCTTTCACGTGGACTTTTCAACAACATAGTATGTGATCACCATGATTCCTTGTTGTTTTTTTTAAAAAAACCCAGTGTATTTCTAGATGTTAAAAATCATACTTAATAATGTTGTAGAAAGAGTTATCCTACCCTCTACTCAATACATATTTTTATATGTCGATAAATAAAATTTTAAGTGGATAATAATCAGTAAAAAGTTTGCAGTTTTGTAACCAAATGAGGACAATGGCATCCTATGGTTCTATGTAATAATTAGTTCCAAAGGTAGATGACCCTTAAAATAAAGCTACTTTTTCTTTTTGGGTAATACGTTTTAACATGAACTGCCAGCCATAACAACAATAGTACATCTTGTATTGGCAGCTTTAATAGAGACTGCAAGGATAATTTAAGGCCAAGTCAAAAAAGTTTTTAGAGTAGTTAAGTTCCAAGTTAATTTCTCACTCATTCTCATAACCTAACCTGAATATCAATATTGTTTTATTTTGTACTAAACTTTTTTTTTCAGTTTTTGGTTAATAAGGAACATATTTTCTTTAGAAGATGCAGGCAACCCCATTTTCCCCATCTCCCCATGCACAAAAATAACATATCTGTACTCAAACCAATAAAGAATGTGCTGTAGATAAATTCATATTGTACCGATGGAGTATAAGGATTCCATTAATGCTTTAGTGATATCAGCAAGGAAGAAAAAGGCAAAATGGATCCATGGCTTTTACTCTCCTGGGTCTGTAATGAAGCAGTGTAGTAGCAGCTGCTGTCTTTTTTTTTTTTTTTTCCCCCTGTAGGCATCAGTTGGTGTATTGTGAAAGTTAAAAAAAAAAAAAGATTCCTGACATTTCCTTCTTTCTCTGTCTCTTTTAAAAAAAAAAAAAAAAAAAAAAAAAGGAAAAAAGAACAGTCAGCTTCCTTTTGTTACTGCTGTGATGTACTTTTCCCTACTAACTCCAAGACGGAGCCTGAAATGCAATATGGAAATTACTAATATGACAGAGAAATACGAGATTTATACTGTAGAAAAGTGGCTGTAACAATATATCAGAGAAATTATTGAATGTTATCGGTCATAGCACAATTTATTATTTTACCAGTGTGCTGTGAAAAGTTGCTCAGCCAACTCAAAGCTTTCCTACTATATTAGCGCTGTCTGGGAGTTTAACTGGTAGCACTTTGCTAAATACAAGCACAGTAATTATTTGTACATTAGCCCCTTGGATTTCTCCCTCCCCACCCCAAACCACCATCTTAACATACTGTACGTGCAGTAATTTGATTTACTATTTTTATTTTGGACTTTGTACAGTAATGCTTTCACAGAGGAAAGATGGCTGAAAGATGTAAGGGAGGGCTGAGAATTTGGAAACTGTCTGCTCTGCACTTTGTATATGCTCCCTGCCAAACTCATGTGTAACTCTCATTAATGTTAATGGGATTTAATACATGCTGCAAGAGGAAAATATCCTCATTTATTTTGCACTGAATCAAGCGGTAGCAAAAGTGCTGTATTGACAGCTCTGGAGCCCTCTATTTATCTGCAGAACAGGCAGTGTCAGAATAAGTTTCCTCTTATAACCTGGTGTCCCTCCATGCTTTTCTGGAGGGACCTCTGAAGGACAGCACAGCCAATGCCTCTCTTGCCTGTACTGATAACAGTTTTGTGATGTGGACAGTAGCAGCCCAGCCAAGATTTCCCACACTTCACTCATGATATACAACAGTTTGGAGATGCTAAGCTTAGGCTGGGCTTGAATGAGTGCTAGAAGAATGAACAGTACAAATGACCTCTTTCAAAACACAGAAATGGCCCATCCTCACAGTTCTGCCTGTAAATTCTTCAGATCAACATACCTGTGAGAGGGAAACTTTTCCTGGGATTTACTGGCTTGGCCATAAAAAGTTAGGTTGACATTTAAGTAGGGAGTTGCTTAAATAAGTTCTTTAAAATTGCTGTTGCTTCCAGGCAATGTCACCAGATATAGGTGATGTAGTAGTGACAAATTTAGTGGTACATGTTATACATGGACTTCATTTTTCAGTATTATTATATGATAATGATAACTTTGTAAGATGCCTTCTGATATATATACATGTGTGTATACTGGTCAGAAAAAGCCATTCTGTTGAAACTCAAACCTCTCACAGGAATATGTTAAGTTAAAAACATATTTTTGGGAAAAAAAGTAGGGGGGAAGTTCTTTATTAGGATCAAGGCAATGTTGAATTCTTTTGATTGTGAGACAAAATTAGATAGGTATAATTATATGTGATTTAACATGCTGAAAGTCACATTTCAGTGAAATTTTTGGATTCCATCAGAGGGAAATATTTGAGTTGACTTGCTTTTTTATGGAAAACTGGTTTATTTATCTGTTTCTTTTCACTATTATCCTGACTCAGCTAATCTTGATTGATGAAGTTATTTCCATTAGAATTATAGAATCATAGAATCATTAATAAACCTCCCCTGGCGCAACTTGAGGCCATTTCCTCTCGTCCTATCGCTTGTTGGGAGAAGAGACCGACACCCACCC
>NW_008795252.1:4380047-4387163 GCF_000699145.1 Aptenodytes forsteri
TGAGAGTCACCCCACCATGTTTCTGTGATGGCGACTAAGTCATATCTCTCCCGCTGCACAACGACTTCCAGCTCCTCCTGTTTGCCGCCCATGCTGTGTGCATTGGTGTAGATACACTTGAGCTGGGCTATCAACTTCACCCCCAGCATTGGCATGCCACCCCTAGGCTCATCTCTAGTGAGCCTGGTTTTATCCCCTTCCCCCTTCGAACCTAGTTTAAAGCCCTCTCGATGAGCCGCGCCAATTCATGAACGAGAATCCTTTTCCCCCTGTGAGACAGCTGAACTCCATCTGTCGCCAGCAGGCCCAGTTCCGTGTAAACCTCCCTGTGATCAAAAAAGCCAAAATTCTGCCAATGGGACCATCCCCTAGTGCCCCTACTAAATAGACAAGTAGGCTCACCTGAGCTTCCAGAAAGAGCAGCTTCACACCCAACAATTGGTTGACGGTTGGACTCGATGATCTTACAGGTCTTTTCCAACGTTAATGATTCTATGATTCTATAATTAGCCAGGGTTACACTATGGTGTTTTGGTCTTTTACCTCCACTCCCTCTCAGCAGGGCTCGGGATGGAGTCTCTTTCTACCTGGCTGGCCTTATATATATTTCTACTGCATCTTTAGTGCTATCTATATAATACACACATCACCACATGCAGCTCAACTGGCTGTCTTCCAAATGGTAGCAATGTTAATTGTTTTACAGAAACTTGCTATGCAATGGTTATAATGAAGAGTTTCAAAACTAAGTATTATTGCTTTTTCTCCTTTGGGCTAGAAAAGAAGGCCTTTAACAGAGGGCATTTTGCTAGGGAAGGAGGAGTCAGAGCTTGCGTAATACCATCAAGCTTGCTGAAAGTCAAGCTCTTATTGCTGAGGTAGCATACTTTGGCTTGACCGAGGTTTTAAAACATTCTGGACTTCAAAGCTTAATTTAAGTCCTACTACTAAGGAATTCCTTGTTGAATGTGTCTCTAGGGACACGTACCTTGTCCCACCGCCCTGCCTTCTGCAATGAAAATCTCTAGTTCTTCAGGCTTCCATACCCCTGGATGGCAGTCACCCTCCCAAGAGCAGGGTAAGGTTTGAACAAATTTCTCTTTCTTCTTCCCAGGCTTCCTCCTATTTTTCCTTCTCCGTCCCATTGGACAACTCTAGACACCAATGTCTCCATGCAAAGAGGTGCAGAGAGCTATGAGTGCTTGCTCTTCTATTCCTTGCACTACCCCACTCTTTGCAAATCTTGCTGCTGCTTCCTCCTGAGGCCCTTGGAAATTCCCTCTCTGTTTCAATTTTCCAGGCTTAAAACATTTGTTTACTGGATTGTCTTTCTTCTTGACCACTCTTAAACCTGCATCATCCCCTTCTAATTCAGTCAAAATGTAGTGGCTAAATGTAACTTCCCAACCTGCTAACGATCATGGACATTGGATCATGACTTACTTTCAAGTCTCTGCACAAGCTGCTTCTCTCATCTTATAATTCACACGTTATACTGCTTAGCCTCACTTTAAGGTTTGGACTATTCTGTTCTTCCTTTATCTTATTTGTTCTTTCAGTAATGTTACTTTGTTGTCTCATTTAAATCCGCCTATCATTGGATTGTATGTGACTTTTATATATATATTTTTTTTTAAACCTTACGCTGGTGCCTATCTGTGGAAAAATCTGAGAGTACTATAATCTCATTCAAACAGATGTATGCTCTTTTCACCTTCAAGTGCTTAGTGTAAAATGGGCCTTATGGAACAAAAACCTTCAGTTTTTATATTGTCCAAGCTGTGGTCTCAAAAGTGGAGTGAAATAAACAAAAAAATAAAAATGGAATCAGCTGGAAGTTAATGTCATCCTTGAGGTCTCTGAAGGCATCTTGTAAAACCTAAACCAGGTACTAAGTAATTAGTGTAAAGGGCCTTATGGAACAAAAACCTTCAGTTTTTATATTGTCCAAGCTGTGGTCTCAAAAGTGGAGTGAAATAAACAAAAAAATAAAAATGGAATCAGCTGGAAGTTAATGTCATCCTTGAGGTCTCTGAAGGCATCTTGTAAAACCTAAACCAGGTACTAAGTAAATAATGGTTTAGTCAGTCTCTCTTTTGTTTTGTGATACCAAGGAAATGGTTGATGTTCAGGTAGTAGATAAAAGGTATTGGAAAAGGAAAACAATAATATAAAGCTAAGATGTGTTTTGAAAGCTGGATACTAGTCTTTTCTTTATGTTTTTTTCTGTAATGTTGCAGTTACTTGTTATTCAGGACATTAAATCAACCTGCAGATGCAAATGCCAAGAGGGGGACCTCATTCTGAAGCTTGTGTTTTGAATTTTTTGAGGGTCATCTCACTTTGTAGTTGCACTGGATCTTTGCTGATACTGCAGATGATCACCTGCTGAGCTCCATTTCTAATATATAATTCAACAACAACAAAATTGTGCTTTCATTTGGGAAAGCGTGTGGTTGGCTTTTACAGATTTAGGCTGGTCACCATTGCCAGATCTGCTGGCTACGTGCCTTGCCATAAAAAATAAACTGGTTTGCTTCTCGATGAACAGAATTCAGACTTGTAGAGTGTGAGGCTTGTTTGCCAGGCTTTTTAGCTCAGCTAAACAGTTCACTTCTATTCTACAATTTATTTAATTAATGTTCATCTCATTAGTAGGGATCTATCTTAGCCATCTACCATTGTACAGTAAAATGCTTTAATGAATTCTGTGATTCTTTCAAAATTCCCAATCAGATGAGAGGCATTGCTAATGTAATAAGTCAAGAAAGTACAGCTTTGGAGATTCATTAAATTTTATTTCTTATGAATTGTCTCTGGAAAAACTCTGAAAGAAGCACAATACTAAAAAGGGGCCATTAGACCTGCTTGTTATAGATGACCAGAAAGTACGAATTTTAGTTTGGCTTTGAACTTCATTAGCACGCTGTTGGTTTTCTATTTTGTCTGGGTTTTTTTTTCCTCATTTATTTATTTATTTAATGTCTTGTAGGAATGGGGGTCTACTTTAACGTATTATGGTCAAATTCTATCCTTTAAAATAGGCTGTCAATATTTGAATATCTTCTTTGGCTTAGCTTGAATGACAGAAGAACAAAGTGTGTTTTAAGAAAAGTCCACATAAAATGTGCACTAAATTCAGTTGAAATGTGAGTTTACCTGCACTGTGTACTGGAAAAGATTGGACAATGTGACAAAAAAAACCCCAAACAAACCAGGATTGATAATTTTTCATTTAATTATTTTTCCTAACCTTTTCCCTCTTCCCTTTCTAACACTCCTCCAGTTGAGCTAGTATTCAGCCTGATCAGAATATCACGTGGAAAGGAATTAGAGCACTTATTTTTGTCAAACTGTTTGAGAATAAAACCAGAATAAAGAAAATTATTAATATATCTTTTTCTTCATTGTCTATTATGGGAAACAAAACAAGTGCTTGAATTAAAGGTATCTGTTCTACTTTTTTACTTATTTTCCTTTATATTCTTTACAGAGAAGGTAGGCTCATGCCCCTAACCTGTTTCAGAGTGGTGGTTAGGGCTGATGATGTACTGTTTAAATAACAACTGTGATGTAGAATGCACTATCTGATTGTCAGCCATTACCTTGGCCACAGCTTCCACCTGGTTGAGATCTCTAAATCTTAGAGGTGCCTTCTGCTACATAGAGTGAGCTGTTACCAGTCTCTGCCCAATTTTCTATGCCTAGAAAAGTCTTTTTTTCACATTATATAGTTTATGTCCACTTTATGCTGCCCCCCAAATTCTGTTGTCAATTAACGTTATGCTCTGATGCTTGCAGTTTAATTTTCAGACAACTTGAACACCCTCTTGTTTACAGGCTTAGGTGTCTTATTAAGTCTTATTGTCTAGATACTTTTTAATATGGAAATATCCTGCAATCGTCTTCAACTTCTAGAGGTTTATAAGTCTTTCTATTGATAGTTGTAAAGATACCGAAACAAATACAGTATGCTTTACATTAATATGCACAAAATGACATGGTGCCCCTTCCCTGAGGGAAAAGTGCCCTGTACGGAAAAGCTCACAAGCTTCTACAATGATCACAACGTAGCGCCATTTGGAACTGTAGCAATTTGGTTAATATGGTATTTTTTATGCTGCCAGAAAAATGGGCAGTTCTACTTTTTTCTCTTCTGCCTCTTTGTCCTGATGTCCTCCTCAAAGCCTTGAAGCATAATTGTTCTCTGGAAAGTGACTGTGTAAAAGTTACATCATCCAGCTCAAAATATTTGCTTCCTCTGTGTGTGCAGAGACACACAGCTGCTACACTGTACAAAACAAAGTCTTCAGTGCTTTTCTGCTCTTGTCAGTGTTGCAGAGCTAATACGGAGGCAGAGTGAAATAGGAGTGTACTCTTGCGTGGCATCAATGAAAATGTTTATTTGGCCACAGTCTAGTTACTCTTGTACAGCCCTGGGAACTGCAAGCGTTGCCCAGGTGTTGGTGTAGGCAGCCCTTGCAAATGAGGTGTGTGATGGAAAAGAAGCTGCTCTTTGACTCCCAGCTCCCAGGCTGCCTTTCCAGGGCTCAGGAATATTTAGGCTGCACCTCACTGAGAAGAGATAAATGTGGAGTCTCCTCTGCCCCTTTTTCAAAGTCGAAGTATAGTTAGTTTACCAGGAAAAAGAGGAAATGTTTTGCAGCTAAATTTTCCATAAGCACAGCTCTGTTTTCCTGCTGGAGTCAAGGATGTATAAGTCTGCATGGATTACGTGTATTTTTTTTAGACACCAGGTTTCTTGTGTAGGGAAGTATAAGGGTAAGTCAAACAATTAAACTTTTTTCCTGTCCTCTCCCCCTCTCTCCAGTATCCCTTTCTTTAAGCTCTTTGATAGTCCTCATTCATAGGGCGGTAGAATGATGTTCCAATAATTTCCCTTCAGCAGCAAGAGACACACTGTTGTATACTATGCCCTTTAGCTAAAAGAAAAATTAATTCTGTCATATACACATTTATATCTCATCTATTTTTTCAAGGAAATTTTTAACTCTTCTTATAAGACTAAGGTAGGAAATAATAAACTACTGACATACATGACATGATTCTCCCATCTTGAGAAGACTGTCCATCTTGAGAAACAGGAAATTCAGAAGCAAAGCTAGACAATGACTGGAGCTCTAGGTAAAAAAGAAGGGGGGGGGGGAGAAAAAAGCAAAAAACTAGAGAACTGAATGCAACATATGTCAAGTGTTTGGAGTCTCTTACTTTCTGAATCCTGAAATTTGAAAAAAGCATTTCTTCACAAACAGCCAAATTTTAATCCATATGATATTAAAAGGTCTATTATCTTGAGATAGCTGTATGTTCTCTCTAGGAGCAGGAGAGCCTTTTGGTTAATTCACTGAGCTAATCAGGCCATCTGGATTCTATTCCTGGACTGTCCTGTGTGATGTTGGCCATCTCAATTAAAGTCTGTTTCCTCAGCTTTCAATCTGAAAAACTGTGATAATCGTTACTTTGCTTCACCAAAGTGGAGTAAAAAATATAAAATGATGATGCTTGGTGCACATGCAGTTTGTAGAACTGAGCATCCCCTAGGTTCTGTAGAAAAACAAATGCAGGCTGTATTACAGTGTTCTCATCTCAAAAGGTGGTCCAAAGACTTCTATTAAAGGTTTTCGTTATAAAAGTGCCTTTCAAGTCAAAGCAATCATTATTCATGGGTTGTTGGGCATTGACCAACTTTCTACATAAAAAAGGGAGGCAAAAGTAAATAAAATATTCAGAATGAAAAGTTTCTCACTTTCTTCAATTACATTAGTAAATATATAAAAATCAAATACTTTGAGCCAAAAAACCACTGAGTATTATTTTGCAAATGAAACTGAATATTTATTTAGTGTGGTGACTTTTAGCTTGGATTTAATTTGAGATCAATTTAAAAATCCATTCTGAGGAAGTAAAAAAGATACTTTCTGATCAAGTGCCCTGTTTTGTAACTGTTTCAAAACTGGTTTTCTCATGCTGTCTTTGTCAGCATAAGAGGCCTGTAGCTATAAAGGTTCTTTTCCTGAGAATATTTGCTATTCTTGAGCCCTAATCCTGATTGAAAAACATTGCTGAAGGTTCTTACTTGCCAGATATATAATTTTGATATTCCTGTTGTGTTTTTTTTTTTCTTTTTTTCCCAAGAGTAGATACCAATGATCTTGCTTTTTTGTTATTTGACGGCAATGGGCTCACTAAATCAGTTCCCTCTCAATCAAAAATTTTGTTTCTAAGCATTCTGCAGTTAATTCCCCATTCATTATCTTTACTGAAAACTGAGACAAAAGTGTATGTTTTATTTTTTGCCCATATTTGTATTAAATGCAATGTCCATTGCATTTAATGTTAAGAGCATTTACAATCCTTTTCTGCTGTTAGAGAAAGAAACTATTGGAGACTGAGATTGAGAAAAGGAATTTGGAAAATATGAAGCAAAATTGATCAAAATATGGAAATTATTACTATCTAACTGCTTTTCAGGAAAGCTCTTTGGGTGGAAATCCTAACTTGGAGTTGCCAACGTTGTCAGGGTTTAGTAATAATTTGCAAGTTGGATGTCTCGTGTTCAATTTCCCCAGGTAGTCTAGATGAATTGCCTTTCCTCTGATTCCACACAGCCTCTTGTAATGTTGAAGAAAAACCTGAAATCGTGGGAGTTCCTGATCATTGCCCACTATGGGAAGTTGTAGTCTGGATAATATCCAATCCAGTCTGTCTGATCAATGTCAAGCAAACACACCTTAAAATTCACTTAAAAAGGGGGGAAGAAACACCCCAAAAAACTCTACAAATTCATTTTCATTAACTGTTTTGCAATGGAAGATTTTCATCTGCTACAGTGAGGGATAAATGGACAAACGTGGGGAAAGGACATAGAATATTTCTATACGTGAATACACGGACAAACGCGTTTTCCTAAGCTGAAACTCTTTTTGTTCTGACAACAGAGGACATGGTTTTGCTGGGAGAGGAAGCTTACCTGATATAGAGGCAGATCCTTATTCCAGAATGGGTTCTATCTTCTCAATTTATACCAGGCTTACGTGTCCCCCTGACTGAGGATCCCCAGTTGTATCATCTTCTTTTTTCTTTTTTTTTTTTTTT
>NW_008795252.1:4387174-4394232 GCF_000699145.1 Aptenodytes forsteri
TGAGCCAAATTTTTTTAAGAGCATATGTTTGATTATTTTATTTTATTTTATCTTAGTATGTTAAACTTTAAAAAGCGCTTTAGAATTAATTCATTGTGGAACCTAGGGGGTAAGAGCCACATGTCACAGGTAACCAAATTAGAAGTCCATGGGTTATGAGATCACAACCCCCTAGAGAAATATTTAGCGGTATGTTTCCTTAATATCTAACAGCATGTGAAGTTTATTTATTAATCTGCCTGCAGGTTTCTCTCTAATCCCACTTCTCAAAGATGCTCACACATAGATAGAAAAGCCGGGAGGGGGTGAATTGCCCTGGTACTATTTCCATCTAATAGAATAATGTATCTGTTAAAGAAAAAAGTTAGGGTACAGTACATACCTTACTGACCTTGACCAAATCTCAAGTCCTGTTTTACACAGAAGCTTGTTGTGTGCTGTTTACAGAGAGCAGAAAAGCGCATGCACAGCAACTTCCTCTTAGGGTTATGAATCTTTAAGTAAGAAGAAAATTTATTTTTTAACATAATCAGAAGAGCAATTGCTTTCAGCTAAGCAATGAGAGAGAAATTCACCCCTCCTTCCTCACACCGTGCTGCAGTAATTGAACTTAGTGGAAGGAATTCTGCAGGAAGGAAATCTTCCCTGTTCCCTCCCCGTTAACAGCAGTGGAGCTCCGGTCACCACTTGTATCCCAGCCAGGGCCAGCAAACAGAGGACCTGGCTTGGCTCACCCCATGCTGAGGGGCCAGGCACTGCTGCCTGCCCCCCTCTACATGCTGGATGTTACCCACAGCCCCAACAGACTCGGAAGGTCTGTTTTGCAGAGGGCTCGGGAGGTGCAGAAATATGTATGTCTGTATTGGACTTGCTATTTGCTGCCTGGCACTGCTAGTGTATTTTGGAGGCAGCATTACCAATGGACAGAGCGCTGCTCTGCAGCTTGGGGATCTTGGTTGTACTCCCAGACCTGCCACTAACCCGCTGATTTTTGAACGGATTTTTATGGGTGTCCGTGCAGCACAGGAATACTAACATTTACCTCCTTAACGAAGCATTTTGAGATTTACTGACAAAAAGTTTTATGCAAGAGGTACTAGGTAGTTGATTACGTTGCTGAAGTACTATGAAGGATCAGTTCTTTGTGTTTGCCAGAGTAACTTCAGCCTTCTTGATCACTTAGTGTCCTATTAACGCACTAGATAAAACATTAGATCAAGGCGCTGTTAAAAAAAATATTGAATCAACACCATCCTTCCTCTCTTGTTCAATCTCTGCAGCAGATCACTACCTTAAATGTTAATAGGTAACTGCCTGGATTTCCTTTAAGTTTATAATTAGCAAGCTCATAATAAACCTGAAACTTAAAGGCAAGAGAGGTATTTTTATATTCTTGTTAAAATGTCAAAGCTTCAGAAAGTTTTAGAAAATGCTGAGCTCTGTCTTCTGTGTTAGGGGCTATTACCAGAGTAGGTGCCGAGACAATCTGGACACCTGCAGTCTCCAGACAGATTCCATCAAGCTCCTATCTGTTAGAAGCTGCAGTGCTTGCATTTGGATTTGATATCTAACAATAATGTGGTATTTTATAAACATTAGTGGGCCTGATTTTGCACTGGTCAGCAGAGGTAAAAAATAGGTTCTTTTGGAAAACAAATAAAAAAGGAATTGGAACTGTCTCAATAAATAGTGCAAATTGTAAATTTCCCAAAGATGCAGTCTTTTGCTCAGGCATAAGAAAATAAAGCTGGCAATTACAATATTGAGGAATTGCACAAGCTGCTTCTGCAGTTAAGGCCTAATATTTACTTGACAATACCTTTATATTATTATATGTAACATCATGTCCTTTTAATATATAAAGTTGCAGTTTCTCCTTTCTGTTGCATCAGAAAAAAAATTACCCACTATCTCTGTATATGGAGTAAACCTGAGAATTTTCTGACTCTTTATATCAGTGATGATCTTAATGCTTCTTTTCGATAATGCTTTAAAGGAATAAGTGGAATATTCGTGTTAGGAGAAGTATAGAAACTTGGTTGAAAGCTGGAAACTGATCTTCACAAGTCTCTTTCACAAGCTTTTTTGGTATGACCTTGATTAAGAAATATGCTTCCTATTTTGCCTGAAACTAGTTCCCCCAAACCACAAAATGAGAATGAGAATATTTTACCCACAGAATGTAGGAAATGTTGATGTTCTGAAGCATGATTTCAAGGAATACAGTAACTTGTGCCTCTGAAACACCATTTTGATGAAAAATGTCATAGCCCTATTGCTAAACACCTGTTTCAGAGTGTGATTTTTGGCAAAGAAGCTCAGTGAGTATTGATGTTTAACGTATTCCACATTACCGCAACTATGGAACTTGGTTGCAAACAGTATTGTTTTCATCCAAAAATACCTTGTAAGTGGCAAATATATATTTTTGAGATGGATATTGAGAAACAGACAGATATAGCCATGTTTAGGTATTTGAAGAGGTGACCTGCTTTTCAGAGGAGTCAGGCACCTCATTTTCTTTGGAAGCCTGTGGATGCTGAGGGCATTTTGAGTGTTCAAAATCAATAAGAGCCAATGCACGTTAATTTGAAGTAGGATTTGGTCAAGTGTAATTGTAGAGTAAAATGTGGTTGAATTACTAGCTATAACATAGCTATTACAGTGTAAAAAGTTGCAGACTACAAGTATAAGGGAAACAGCTGTAAGGACTTTCACTGTAGGCATTGAGACAACGTGGGCAGGTCATCTTGTCACACAAATTTGGTTTAATTTTCATGCGTTTGTTATTGTCTTTGTAGTGTGCTTACCCACTATATGGATTATATATATATTTTTTTAATGTTTATTTGTAATTTGTGGTTCTTTGGTTGTCTGAGTTTTGACAAGTTTGCAGGGGTTTGCAAATCTATTTTGCAATGATTATTGCAATGAAAGCTGACCAAGACTGACTATGGTCAGTCCGCCTTGCACAGCTTTCATTATTAGGTAAAGTCTGGTTTTCAATAAAAAGAAGCACTTTTAAAGTAAGGGAAAAGGCATGCAACATCTACACAAATCTGCTTCACAAGTAAATGAAATGTCTCTCAAATTTCCTTCATTAAAGCACAGCCCAACTGGTGCTATAGTTGACCAACAGTTTCTGACCTTTTTTGTGAATATTCTGTAAAATAACATGAAGTTGTGTACTTACTTTCACCCAGCTCATATCTACCCCAACAAAAAAGTGGGCTTCTTGCCAGACACTTTTCCTGCTGTCTTATCAGAGGTGGTACTACAGACAGTTTTGGGTCAAGGATATGGACTAGGGTGATATTAAGTTAGGTGGCTTCTGAGCAGACAGGTCACAAACAGACAGCAAGCACAACTCAGAAGACTGATTGACCATCGTATTTCAATTGCCAGTGTGGCTGCATGTTTAATCTATCGGTTGCTTTGAATTTGCACAGAAGATGGAACTAAGAGCTACACCTCAGACTGTGATAGCCACAGTATATCAGTGTCTAAGGAGTTAGCAAGAAAACCTATTATTCACAATAAGTTAAATTTCTAATGAAGGCAAAAGGCAGAGTCTTAAGCAGAAACAATTTAGAATTTTTTTTTTCCGAAGGAGATAGGAAAGCTCCTTTTATCTTTTGTCTATAGATTACCTAGACCATCTAGAGCAATCTATGTACTGTAATCTATGGTAGATGCTTTTCTTTTAGAAAAGTACCTTAAAAATCTCAAAACTATATTTGAGCTTGTACATGCAATCAACCTTAGGCTGCAAATAGAATCTGTCTCAAGGAACTTTTAACACAATTTCCATCTGTCAAGCTCAATCATTAAGGATCCTTAGATGGCCTGGAATTTCTATTTCCATGGAAAATTTCAGCATTTCTTCAATAGTACAAGAATTTTACATTTTTTTTTACTTCTATTAGACTGGAAATTCTAAAATAGATACTGATCTGTGAATGCTATCTGTTTTTTTTGACATTTTGATTAAAGCACTTAGTTATCCCCAATATTAGAATACTTTCATTTTTTTTATTTATCCAAATCCCTTCGCTTTGATAAAGTTCTACATTGAATGGTACTTTTCCGTTATAGTATACACTCACAAGGAGATCTGGAGTTCAGCGGTCTAATCCCCCTTTTTAATCCAGATGAATTAATTCTCCCAAAATACATCTGAATCATATAATTCCTATGACAAACCAATCAGCTCTTTCTTGCTAGGCAATCTACATTGCACAAAGACATAGATGAAGATGGAGAGTATCAGAAAGGTCAGTCTCCAGTATTAGTTCAATATTGGTGGTCCACACACAGGTTTCTTCTTCTCTCTGCAATGTCTGTGGCACAATTTTTCTCGGACATTTCGATGATTTAGTTAGCAATGAATAGACATCCGTTCTCTCTCCTTAAACAAGTGTACGGTTTACCTTGAATGAATTGTTCTCCAGATAAAAGGAACAGTAGAGCAACACACAAATGGTACAGCCACTAAAAGTCAGTTTTTTCTTTTCTTTAATGGCTTGCAGCAGATATTATAGACTATATACTAATACACTACTTCAGTAATGAAAAATCTTTAGTAGTCCAAAAACATCACATTGACTTCACAGTGACTATGTGCAGGGAGTAGGCATTGCTTACTGAAAATGGCTTTCTGGATGAGACGTTACAGTGAATTAATATTTCTAAGCAACAGCAATACATAGCATGATAAAAGAGAGGCATTACACTCTAAATAAGAGCGATGGAGAGTATCATCATTAGTCTGGAATGCACAAATTATCATGGCATCCCATAACTACTAGTGTATGGAAGCTTTACTCATCAGGTCATTGTAAGAGTATGATTTTTTTTTTTTTTTTAAAACTCTGCAAGTTTTGCAAGCAATGGCGATATCTTTTCTTGAACTGAGTGACAAAGTTGAAGGAAATTATATTGAACCAGAAAAAATATTTTTCCAACAAATCTGTTGATAAAATGATCAATTCTTCCTACAAAGCTTATCACAGGTATGACAGCAGTACTACTGTTTTAAACTGTATCAGTCTAAAACTTGTCCTGCCAAATGTATTGCTAGATTCCAAATATTCAATATTTGGTAAAAAGAAGTCTGTTTATAAGTCAAGTTACTTCCAAATGAGAGAGCTTTAACAATGATTTGTGTTACATTTCACATACTTTCAGTCTTCGTGTTACAAAACCCCCACATTGTTCTACAAAAACTATTAAGAAGTGCATGACAAATTGCTGGGGTTTCTGAATTAGCTGGTGAATAAGCAAAATTTCAAAAGAAGATATTTTGCTTTATAGCAAATGCTTTGTAAGTTTATTTGCCAAGTGTAGTTAAGCTGTAATTATTTATGATAAAACGTTATGCAAGACTTAACTGAACATTCCTCAGTGTAGTTTGCACAATTCAGAAGCAAGATAGTGGAATTACCTCCTACTGTTCTCAGTTGTAGTTGCACACATTTATTCTATGCCTGCTTTAGTCTTTAAGGCTTAGTGACTACAGCTCTCTGCTGTTAAATTGTGATATTCAAATGGAAACCGAGTCTGTTGTATTCAAAAGAAGGCAAGGTTTACAAATGTTATTGTACACAAAGTAGTTATTCTGTATGATGATAACTTTTAATAGGAGTGACAGGAAATATGTATTAGTGCATCATGTGTAATTCTGGATAATTTAGCTGAAGTCAGTAATCACAACTTCAGGGGTGAATTTTGTCCTTATTTGCAGCATAAATAAGAACTGCTAGGAATCTTTCATGCCTACCCATTTTCCAAATACTTCTGCTTGCAGAAGACAAGATGGGAGGTTCAGGTGTCTAAACACAAATGTCTAATACTATTTTAAGTGCTACAGGCCATGAAGGACACCTACATATAGATGGCATATGCCTTAGCAGAAACTGGAGACCTGTGTCCTTCCCGACTGCCAGTTGGGGAGTTTGTAGGGTACCTTAGGGTGACTAAAATGATGCTAAAACCAGGTCTAGGCAGTTGAGTCAAACCCCAAGTTTCTGACCATGTTTATCAGAGCAGGCATCTTAAAGGTGGGCTCTTGAACCCTAGATTTTTTCAATGAAATATCTGCATGCCTGCATACCAAGTGTTTGGAAAAAAGGTGCAACTTAGTTTTAAAATAGATGTATAGATGCCTGATTTTATATGCTCATTCTAAATTCTTTCAATATCTGCTATCATATTAATTTACAATTTCATTTGAAGGAAGCTGATTTATGATTTTTTTTAATTTATTTTATTTTTTTCACCTTTGATTAGCACCAAAGTGTTCGTGCCCCTGGGTTGGACACAAACCCTTTATGCCAAAGAGGTTGTCCTTACAGGAAGCACAACATCCATTCTGTGCCTTCATTATCCTTGTGCTATCCCAGTAGAAAGGGAAACTTATTTGGCCCTCATCTTTGAAATGTAGTTAAGGCAAGATAAGAAATATGGCTTGCCAAAGTCTGTATGTGTAATGGATTGTAACCAAGGTCCCCTGAAACTGATTTTGTGGCTTAACCACAAGACCATTGTCTTCTATTAAAGAAATGTTAACCTCAGAGAAGTGAAAGAGTCTATAAGCTTTATCATTCAAAGTCTGGCTTAATGAACTGTGGTGTCTGATTTTTCAGTAAGAGGAAGGCACCATGGAGGAGCCTGCAAAGCAGCAAGAGACATGAGTTAAGTGCTGCTTTCCTTTTGTTTCTTATTAGTGGGTAGAAATGGTTAGATGAGGTGCTAATTTGAGGGAGAGTATTTCCTCAGTGTCCTGGTTTTGGCTGGGATAGAGTTAATTTTCTTCCTAGTAGCTGGTATAGTGCTGTATTTTGGATTTAGGATGAGAATAATGTTGATAACACACCCATGTTTTAGTTGTTGCTAAGCAGTGCTTACACTAAGTCAAGGACTTTTCAGCTTCCCACGCTCTACCGACTGAGAAGGCTGGAGGTGCACAAGAAGCTGGGAGGGGGCACAGCCAGGACAGCTGACCGAAACTGGCCAAAGGGATATTCCATACCATATGATGTCATGCTCAGTATATAAAC